>NW_007044728.1:100483-115632 GCF_000164805.1 Carlito syrichta
CTGGGGCGGCTTAGCTGACTGCGCAGTGGGCGCGCTGCGCTGGTCAGCGCCCTGACTGGTCGCTGCGAGCGTGTGCAAAAAGAACGTATCCCTGTGAGCCCCTCTAGTAAGTCAATCGGTCGTGAGACCTCCGACCTATAGCTGTGGGTCAGAGGTCCCAGAGGCCTGGCCCTGCGACTGGTGTCAGGTGGGTGCAGTCCCGTGGGGCCTGACGCTGTCTCCAGTGTGGGGACTGAATTGCATTAGGACACGAGCCAGGTTCGCTGCACAGTGCTTACTGTGAGAATCCCACACATCTGGTGTTGTAAGTGTTGTGAGAAACTGAGTTTGCTTCTTCCACACAGTAGGTCACTAGGAAATTCATAGATCTAATCCAAATTGAAATGAAAACCAAGCCTAAGGTTTTAATCAAAACCCAGCTATTTGCCAGCTGAGACTTGAGATGAGCGATCCTTCTCTGGCATGCCCAGTTTCATCATGAACATAACAGGCATCCCCTCGCAGAGCTGTCCTTCTTGCTTCTTTTTCCAGTCCTCCACAACAGTTACCTTAGAGCACAGAGCTGTGGAGCACGAAGTGAGATTAGGAAGCAAAAACGTAGCATGCCTGTGATAGATGCTAACTATTTTCATTCTTAAAGTTTTTCCAGCCAAAATGCTATCAAACCAGTCTATGTGGTGTGTCTAATATTTATAATATACAAAATACGGTTTTCTTCCCCCATTTAATCTGCCACATTTCCATCCCAGTGAATTCTCTCAGCCACATAAATCATTTAAGCAGCACTTCATTAGGAACAGGGAGACCACTGAGAGAAGCCAGAATGCTTTCAACTAGATTTTGCATCATTTGTCGTCTGGCCTGATGAGTTGCACTTCCAATGTGTGGGGTCAGAATGACATTCTTCAACTTCAACAAAGGATGATCTCTGAAATACAGGTTAATTGAAGAAAATTGTTAGAGTTGTTTGGTCTCGTTAACTTCATATTCTGATTTAACCCTCCCAGGGAACATCCCTACCCTGGGATAGGGAAGGCCAGGGGGTGCCAAAATCACACTGAGACATAGCTACCACTCAGTTAACCCTGGGATGGGAGACCAGTACTGGGGATTCAAAAAAGTATTTCAACTACACTCAGGTGCTGACTATACAATGGCACAACATGCGAGATGGATTCAACATACCAGCCCCCCAGACAGAAAAGGGTTTCAGGGGAGACGGGTACTGGTCCAGGCATCATGGGGCAAGCTGATTTTACTTTTAATGAGGAGTGACTTTTAGAGGGGAAAAACTTGTTAACTAGAACTAGCAGATTAGAGGGAGTTACCTTCCAGAGAAAGGCAAGGATAGTCAACTTGTAAAGGTGGCATGGTGAGGTAGGGCCAGGCATACTCAAACATCATGATGGATATTCAACACTGGAACCCAGCATTGGAAAAGGGCTGTAACCTCATCCCAGGACTTCTTGACTATTTTAATGCAGACAGAGGCTGAAGTGGCCATGGGCAGTGGCCCTCCATCCTGGCTGCGAGGATCAAGGAGCCCCAAGGTAGTCTCATGGACTCTCAAGCCTACGGAGTTATCTGGGGTTAATTGTAATTAACCTCAATGCCCTATGACTGCCCTCACCCTGGGACCCATGGACATAAGGCGTATCCTCTGGGACAGTTAGCGGGAACAGGAACTATTCAGCATAACATCATGTCATCCCCACAGGAAGAAAGTGGGCCTGCTGTGGAACAGCACACAGTGGAACGAAGGCAGTGGCCAACCTGGAACCCAGGAATAACCAATCAGGGTCCATAATAGTATCTGGTATAAAGGCAAAGGCTGAGTCTGTTCAGAAGACATAGGAGATATCACTGTAATTCTTTTTTTTTTTTTTTTTTGAGTTGGAGTCTCACTCTGTCATCCAGACTAGAGTGCAATGGCTGCTCCCGGCCACCGCAGCCTCGACCTGCTAGACTCTGGCGATCCTTCCGCCTCAGCCTTCCAAGTAGCTGGAACTACAGATGTGCACTACCACGCCCGGCTAATTTTTGATTTGTTGTAGAGATGAGGTTTCGTCAAGTTGCCAGGTGGGTTTCGAACCCGTGGGCTCAGGCAATCCACTCACCTTGGCCTCCCAAAGTGCTGGGATTACAGGCAGAGCCACCGAGTCCGGCCTCACTGTAATTCTTAATGATCGGTTCTAAAATGAAACTGAATTGTTCCATGACCATGTTGTGATATGGTGTAGCATTAGCACCATTGCTAAGATTCAACTTCCTATGTAAATAAGTTATATGATAATAATAATATATGATGTTGATAATTAACTGTATTGGGAGACAAGCTAGAGCCTCTTCAGAGTATAATACCATTAGAAAAAGCCTGGTCTGAGGAAAAACTGGTTTTAGCTAAATATCAGCTAATTCTATGCTAAGTTGTTCTGGACAGGGTCATCACAAGGTAGAAATACCAGTAGATAAAGGGTAAAAACAAGTATGTAATCAAACTAGTTAAAAAAATACAAGAATATATGTATTTTTAGGCTTTATAGGATAAGTTAGTTGTTTCTTTAAACCTATTCCTCCTCACACTGGCTCCTCCAAATATTAGGTATACTTATACTGATGCTAGTACGATATCTGTCATATAAATACTATACTAAACATAGTTGCTCAAATAAATATGATCATTTTGCTGTAGGGCATCCTAGGCCAATGGCCTGGCTAGTAAAATGTTAACTCAGCAGGCATACTTGGGGTACTCCAACTTGCACATTCCAAAGACAGGACTGGCGGCTGGGTGCAGAAGATCATACCTATAATCCAGCACTTTAGGAGGCAGAGGTGAGGGGATTGCCTGAGCCCAGGGATTCCAGACCAGCCTGGGCAACTTGGCAAGACCTCATCTCTATAATACATCAATAAAAATTAGCCAGATGTGGTGGCGAATGCCTGTGGTTCCAGGTACTTGAAAGGTTGAGGTAGGAAGGATTGCCTGAGCCCAGCAGGTCGAGACTGTGGAGGCCTTGAGCATGCAACTGACTGGCTCTAGACCAGCTCCTGAGAGAGAACTTCTGAGCCCTTGAGATTTCCTACCTTATAAGAGTGTCTTTTTATGCTTGGGGCCTTCAGCAATGCCAGGTAGTTTACGCTAATGATGTAACTTATAGGGAATGTCTGTTTTATTCACCTGAATCACACAGAATCAGTCTAAATATACAATTTCACAAATATATGTAAAAAAACAATTGAGGGACAGGTGTAATGAGGCTTCCAGGAAACACGTGTGTACAGGCTAATGTGAGTATGTGATTCCTCTACAGAGACCGGGACGCAGCATGAATGCTGTGCTCGGCTCTCAGGAGCACATTTTCACAGGACTCTAAAAACTATCAGTGCTGGGAGAAGATGACAATGTAGTAACATGTCTGAAAATCCCATCACATAGGCTATAATTGAAGGGTAGAGGTCATTTAGCCTCAAAAAATAACTAGGAAGAAACACAGCAACTCCACAAGGTTTATAAAAGAGAATGCCCAAACTTATTCTTTGTTGCTACTGAGGGTGAGCAGGGGTCAGCAGGTGAAGGGGAGACTGTTTGGCGGACTAAGAGAGGGCTATTGCCGGGCTTGGTGTCTCAGCCTGTAATCCCAGTACTTTGGGAGGCTGAGGTGAGTGGATTGCCTGAACCCGTGGGTTCGTGACCCACCTAGGCAACTTAGTGAGACCTCATCTCTACAATAAATCAAAAAATTGGCCGGGTGTGGTAGCGCATGCCTGTAGTTCCAGCTACTTGGAAGGCTGAGGCGGAAGGATCGCCGGAGCCCAGCAGGTCGAGGTTGCGGTGGCCGGGAGCGGCCGCTGCACTCCAATCTGGGCGACAGAGTGAGACTCCAACTCAAAAAAAAAAAGAGAGAGTGGGCTATTGACACAGTTTTTATCCATGGAGCCATGACCCACAGCACCCAAGCTCCACAATCTGTACATGAGCAGCTGACCCAATGGGACAAGGCCAAGACCCTGCATTTCCATGACTCAGCATGGCTGCAGAAGCCAACAGAAGCAATTGTCTGTGGACTCTGCAACCCTCTTATCAAGAAAGACATATTGGGGCTGGGCACAGTGGCTGATGCCTGTAATCCCAACCCTTTAGGAAGCCAAGGAGAGAGGATTGCTTGAGCCTAGGAGTTCGAGACCAGCCTGGGCATCATACTGAGACCCCCCCAACTCTAAAAAAAAAAAAAGTTTTTTTAATTAGCCAGGTACAGTGGCACGCATGTCGTCCCAGCTACTTGGGAGGCTGAGGCAGGAGGATCATTGCCACACTGAATTCCAGGCTAGATGACAGAGTAAGACCTCATCTCAAAAAAAGAAAACACGTGAATTGTGTAGCCCTGTTACCTGGGCAGGGGCTCCGGGTGTGTCACATCCAGTGCCGCTGCATTAATAATCCCAGTCTGAAGAGCTTCCACCAGCGCATCCTGATCCACCAGCAGACCTGTGTCAGTGAGATAGCTCCTCTGTAATTGCCAGTTTGACAGCATTCAGGAGAGAAGCTGTGGTCATATCAGCAGCTACTTCAAGCACATCTTTTTTTTTTTCTTTTTAATTGAGTTAGAGTCTCACTCTGTCACCCAGGGTGGAGTACAGTGGCATGATCATAGTTCACCACAGCCTCCAACTCCTGGCTCAGGCAGTCCTCCCACCTCAGCCTCTTAAGTACTGGGACTATAGGCACACGCCACCATACCTGACTAATTTTTTAAATTTTTTGTAGAGGCAAAATCTCACTGTATTGCCCAGGCTGATCTCGAACTCCTGGGCTCAAGCAATCCTCCTACCTCAGTCATCCAAAGTGCTAGGATTACAGGTGTGAGCCACCACACTCAACCTTCAAACAAATCTTAATTTTTTCTAATAGCATATTTAGAGTTAAATCAAAAGTCTGACAACACATAAACTTCATACTGCTTGATTTATTATGAAATGTAATAAAACTCAGGTCTGATCCCACCATGCACCAGGCTAGGAGCTAAGCCCCTTATGTACATTATCTGACTGAATCTTCAAATGACCCAGCAAAACCACTATTCATTTTACAGATGGAGAAACTGAGGATCCAAGGTTACAAACTTGCCCAAGATCACATCACACCCATGCCAAATTTGAGTCCAAGTCTGTCTGACTGGGGGCCCCTCTCATTCTACCACACTACTTCCCAAAACCACCACAGGGTTCCAGCTGAGGAAACAGACCTCCCAACTAGTTGATACCTGCCTTTAAAAACTAAACAAACACAAACATGATCCATAGCTATGATTTCAAATGCAAAATGGTGTGGTGTGGTGAGTAGTAGCAGCTGAGAAGAGAAACCAGTTCCCTTTAGACTAAGCCCTGCGAGGAGCCCCTGACTGAGGTGCTTCCTCCACCCTCACCAGTGAACCTTCATCCAAAGTCACAGTACAACACATCCCTTGCTCACCCATGTGGCTATTGGAGGAAGCCCCTTCTGAGGCCTTCCCTGGGGTGTTTGTTTGCCAGGAGTCATGTTCACCCAGCCTTGGTGTGAAGAGCATATGGTCCTTCATACTCACCTCGGAGGGCTAAATTTTCAGAGACCTTTCAAATACATTAGCCCTGTGATGTTTTGTGGCAAGTGCCGTCTTCCTCATTTTATAGACTAGAGAGCTGAACCTAAGTTGTATACCCAGGGTTGCTGGTGTCACTCCTACATCCTCTGGTGTCTGCCAACAGCACCCTGATTCCCTCATATGCCTCACTGGACTCCTCTCTACTGCCCAAATACCACAACCAAACTGTAGAGCAACCCTTCTACCTCCTGCATGTCAATGTCAAGTAACCAAAGTAATACTAAAACATCTTTGAAAGTGACAGCTCAGAAAATTCATGCCCCTAAATTCTGTTTCATTGACACTCAGAGGATCAAAACACTGCCTCCCCAAATAATACCCAAATTTGGATTTGAAAACCCCCATGTTGTGGCACTCTCATCCTTTTTGCTACTAATTTGAGGCTAAAATGATATAAACAAAAAAATAAGGAATATTTCTGAATAGAGAGTAAAATTACCTTCCAGGCGCAGTGACTCATGCCTGTAATCCCAGCACTTTGGGAGGAGGAGGCAAGATTACCTGAGCCCAGGAGTCTGAGACTCTTACTCTTGAATCGCTGTCCAAGGTCGCGATACACCACACCCCTCGCTTGCTCATGTGGTTGTTGGAGGAAGTCTTCTCTGAGGCCTTCCCTGGGGTGCTAGTTTTCCAGGAGCCATGTTCACCCAGCATCAGACATCATTGAGAACATGTGGTCCTTCACTCACCTTGGAGAGCTGAATTTTCAGAGAACTTTCAAATACATTAGCCCTGGGAGGTTTTGTGGCAAGCACCATCTTCCTCATTTTTTTGTTTGTTTTTTGGTTTTGGTTTTTGAGTTGGAGTCTCCTCTTGTCGCCCAGGCTGGAGTGCAGTGGCACACTCATGGCCACCACAGCCTCGCCCTGCTAGGCTTAGGTGATCATTCTGCTTCAGCCTTTCAAGTACCTGGAACTACAGATGCATGCCACCATGCCCAACTAGCTTTTGTGATTTATTGTAAAGATGAAGTCTCACCAAATTTCCCAGGCTGGTCTCGAACCCCTGAGCTCAGGCAATCCTCTTGCCTCAGCCTCCCAAAGTGCTGGGATTACAGGTTGAACCACCACACCCAGCCTTCTCATTTTATAGACTAGAGAACTAAACCTAAATAGTGTACTAGGGGTTACCAGTAGCACTAGTGTCACTGGGCAACTTGGTGAGACTTTATCTCTACAATAAATAAAAAATTTAGCTGGGCATGGTACGGCATGCCTGTAGTTCCAGTTACTTGGAAGGCTGAGGCAGAAGGATCGCCTGAGCCCAGGAGGTTGAGGCTACAGTGGCCAAGATCGTGCCACTACACTCCAGTGTGACAGAGTGAGACTCCAACTCAAAAAACAAAATAAAATAAAGTAAAATTATCCTAATTCGCCTACCACCAATCTAAGTGGATTTTCCAGACCATGGCAGCCATTCAGAAAAAGGGTCAACTGGAAATGACAAGAGGACAAGTGAGGGATTTCCTCCTGTATCATTTTCTCATCATGTGGCTTTCAGATAGAGGTGGAGCTGGTACCTCTGCCGATGTTGATGAGGATGGCTGTGGGCTTCATCAGTCCCAGCTCCCTCCTCCCGATCATCATTTGCGTCTGAGGTGTCAGATTCACTGCCAGCATCACAAAGTCTGACTGTCGCAGCAGGTCATCCAACTTCTCACAGTAAGTGGCGCCTACAGCTTCCTCCTCCTCCAGTTTCCTGCAGTGGCAACAAGGAAGCAAAATCACATTCTCTGGTCAGAGATCCATTAAGTGCCCCAGGGTGAGAGGCCTTCCAGGAGGCATCTTTCAGAGGGGCCAGTCTGTCTTCCCATTAGGCCAGACCCCCCCACCCCAGGGGTCTAGGAGGCTAGAGTCCTGGTGAATGAAACTCTTTCAGTGAAAAGAAATCAGTTGCATTTCTCGGCAGTACCAAGGTCCCCCTCTAGGCCATTAAGTCTACTTCTAGGAAGGAAAGAGTGGAGAGTCTCCCGAAATGGAAGGACAATACACCCAGCCATGCCGAAGGCAGTGCTGGAGAAAGCTCTAATCAGTTTGTTCCAGAAGTCCACTGAATTTACCTGCGGCTTCTGTTGTGATACAGAATCTTCATTTCAAATGCTCTGGCCCTCTGGGCGATCTTGTAGCCAATAGCACCCATGCCAATGACCCCCAGGGTGGCCCCTGTCACCTCATGGCCCATCCAGTTGACACAAAAGTTCTCCGTAGCGGGTGAAATGGCCATCTGGTATCCTGAAACACCCCACAGGCAGCGTGATCAGAAATGGTCCCAAAAGCAAACCCACCTCTTCCTGGGCCCTTTGCCAAGTTCCAGGGCCAGACTGTGCATGGAGCATGGCATTCACACGTTTCTGCTTCTACAACAGGAAGGCAGGAACAAATGGTAGTATCCTTAAAGCAAAACCAGAGCATCCTGCTATAATGCTTGAAAACAGAAACTTTTCACATTAAGGAAGGACTTTTGGTTAAAATGAGCTTTTCCTAGCGGGAAAATGAGGTGTGAATCAGCAGCCAGAAATGGAAGGAGCCTGGTCCCTGCTGTTTTCTGGTACCCCTCACACCAACGCTGTACCTCACATGGACACCACACTCACACAGATGCTCCCCCTCACTCCGATGCCCCACCTCACACCAATGCCCTACCTCACTCAACGCCCCACCTCACTCTGATACCCCACTTCACACTTCATACCGAGGCTCCACCTCACACCAATGCCCCACCTGATTCTGACATTCCACCTCACATCAATGCTCTACTACACACCCAAGCTCCACCTCACATCAATGCTCCACTTCACACCCAAGCTCCACCTCACACCACACTCCACCTAACATTGACACTCTACCTTATCAACGTTCCACCTCACCCTGACACCCTACCTCACACCAATGCGCCACCTCATACCAATGCCCCACCTCGCATCAATGCCCCATCTTATACTGACACTCCACCTTACACCAATGCCCCACCTAATACTGATACTCCACCTCACATCAATGCTCCACACCCAAGCTCTACCTCGCACCAACACTCCATCTCACACTGATGCTCTGCCTCATACCAGTGCCCCTTTGGGGAGGATGGGCATCTTGAATTGCTGCATGATCTTTTTGGGGGGTTCCCAGAGATCTAGTAGATTCTCCCTACTCACCTGTAGGCCATGACTCCAGGGTACATGCTGACCTGCCAGATGAGTGGCCCAGGGTATTTCCATAATTGTTCTGAAATATCACTTCACACACATTTTGCATTTGGTGGGGGAGAAAACAGATACTACCAGACATCACTGGACTCCATCTGCTCTGGGTTGGGTGAAGTGACTCCAGTCTTCAGTGAAATAAGGCCCAGATGTAGTGTGAAGAAATTGGGACCAGTAAGAGACATGTAGTTTAAAGAGACCTATTTGCATATTTTAAATTATTTTAACATACATTTGGTTTTGGGGGGTTTTTTTGTTTGTTTGTTTTGAAACAGAGTCTCACTCTGTTGCCCAGGTTGGAGTGCAATGGCTTGATCATGGCTCATTGCAGCCTCCATCCCTTGGGCTCAGACAAATCTTCTGCCTCAACCTCCTGCATAGTTGGAACTACAGGTGAGCACCACCATGCCCAGTTAGTTTTATTTATTTCTTTTTTTTGATAGAGACGAGGTCTGGCTATGTTGCCCAGGCTGGTTTTGAACTCCTGGACTCAAGTAATCCTCCTGCCTCTGCCTCCCAAAGTGCTAGAATTACAGGTGTAACCACTGTGCCAGCTAACATTTGTCATCTGATTGGAAAACCAGTGTCTCTGATGAGCATTTACCTTCCAGGACTCTGCGAGCTGAGACCAGCAGCAAGGCCATCCCCAGATCTGCGGTGGGACTTGACACAGCGTGTGGAGTGTTGGCTACCTTCACGCCAAAGCTGGCGATGAGTGGCAGGTCCAGGTGGTCCACACCCACCCCTGCGCTGGCCACAATCTTCAGTGAGGGCAGGCTCAGCAGGAGCTCCCGGTTAATATCTGGTTTTCCACCCCATATGTATATGGCTTGGATCTTTCGATTGAACTGTGTTTTATTTTCCAGAAATTCTTTCATGGTAATGAGATTAAAGTGCTTCTGCAGATCTCCAACATGATCCTCACAGATGCCATGTGGTCCTTCAAACGCAGACACCAAAACCCCAGGCATTTCCATATCACTCATGACCTGCAGGGAGACAAATGCGACACCTGCAGTTGGGGAGGTGTCTTTAAGAGCAGCCCATATGCTCTTCTGCTACTCACAAATTTTCTCAATTGCAACAAGGCTGGTAAATTCCAATAAAACTTGAAAGCCAACAGACCCAGCGCTCTTAATGAGCCAATGTCTCTGTCAGGCCTATTTCCCTATCATACCTGGGACTTTATTTCTGCCCTTTTACTGGCAGGGGTAGCAGTTCCAAGTTGACCCTTCCTGGGAACCACACCATGAGTATTGCCCACTGTGGAGTATAGTTGAACGACTTACTCAGAAGGGATAGGTATCACTTCTGAATAGCTCCAGCAAAGACCTTAGCTTCTATCTTGGCTTCTCTGGCTCTGGCTCTGCTTATCTGTGTCTCTCCTCTCTCCTTCTTTCCCTTTCTCCCTGTCTCTCTGTTTCTGTCTGTCATTTTCTGTGTCCATCTCTGGGAAAAACCATCAACCTCGTTTAGAGGTGGCCCTGTGCAGAGGTCCACGTGATTATCTTGGAAGTGGATCTTACCAGGCCTGCCAAAGCCTGCAGTGCGCCTTGCCTTGAGACGACACAGCCCTGGCCAAGTCCATGAGAAAATCCAAGCCAGAACCACCCAAGTGAGCCACTCCGGGGTTCTTGACCCAAAGAAAATGTGATATAATAGTTTCTTGTTTCCAGTCATTAAGTCTTAGAATAATTTATGTATGCAGCCAGCGGTGGGGAGGCACCTCCATCTCCCTGCTGGGTCAGAGAATTAAACTGACAAAAGACAGATCATTAGGAAGAAGGCACACAGATTGATCTAACACAAGTTTTACTGGCACAGGAGCCTCATTAAGGAAATAAAAACCCACAGAAACAGTTAAGGTCAGTTACTTAGTGAATCAAACAAGAAGTCCTAAGTCGTGAAATGTGACAAGGCCACAGGTTTGCTTGAACCAGGTGGTTTAACTGGGCAGAGAAGTGAGTAGAAAGATAAGGCTTACCTTCATGCTGTTTGTATAGATTTCCCTTAGTTTCAATTTTTCCTCTTTGATAAGAACGTTATTTTACAGGGGGACATACTTTACTTGATAAAGGTCAAAGTGATCTATTTTGCACCTACTGTTTTTTAAAGTGCCTTTAATTTAAAACAGCCAAAATGCCAGAGCAGCATATTTTGGGATGGCAATTGTTAACTACTACACAGCAATAACTAATAAAACCGATCATTTTTACTGTGAAAGTAAAAAATATTATTGTCTTCAAATTAATTACAATTTTATGTTTTTTGTTCTGATTGAAAATAAGATATTTTTGGCCAGGCGCAGTGACTTGGCCTGTAATCCCAGCACTTCGGGAGGCTGAGGCGAGAGGACTGCCTGAGCCTGGGGTTTCAAGACCAGCCTGAGCAACTTGGTGAGACCTTGTCTCTACAATAAATCACAAAACCTAGCCAGGCGTGGTGGCATGCGTCTGTAGTTCCAACTACTTGGAAGGCTGAGGTGGAAGGATCGCCTAAGCCCAGCAGGTCGAGGCTGTAGTGGCCATGAGTGTGCCACTGCACTCCAGCCTGGGCGACAAGAGTGAGACGCCAACTCAAAAAATAATAATAATAAGATTTTTTAAACATGTATAGCTTTCCTTTAAAAAGAAAACCTGTTTTTTTTCCAAGCCTTGAGGCTAATGAACGCATTTTATCTTTGGGTCACTGGAACTTAGTAGGAGAAAGAAAGCTAAAGAATGTTTAAAACCTTAGAAAATAAGTGGTTAAAAAAAACACTTGTGTTTGCTTTTTTGAATTTGGTTTCATTCAAGATAAGAATATTTTAGTTTATCTCATAGGGAGGCACTTGATTCCTGACTCTGTATCTTTGACCTTATACTAGCATCAGTTAAAGGGCAAGACACATCCATCATATTACTATTTTCAGTATTAGAATGTGGAACAGGTCCCAGATTCTCCAAGTGGCTTGTGGCTGCCCCTGGCAAACAGAAGAAGTAGGAGCAACAGCAGCCGGGGGCAGTGGCCCATGGCACACCTCGTCCATGTCTCAGTCTCTTGCTCTGCGATTCTTTTCAACGAGCACCAGACTGGACCAATCTCAGTCACAGGCAGCAGCCCATCAAGGGGGTCTGAGACAGAAGTCAGACACAAAAGCCACATTCTTGAGAAGTGAGCTGATACTGGACCAAGTCTGAAGGAGCCCAGTGGGTCAGCAGATCTCAGCCTCCTGAAAGGTCAAGCCGCCACAGGGCCCACCCGACACCCAGTTCCCTCTCTTTCTAGTTTCTGCATCTGATAGGCAGGGTACCCTCTGACAAGAGGGACTACGGCTGAGCATTATATTAACCACCTGTATTTTGCAAAGTCAAAGGTTAAATTAAACCTGCCCATGAAATGTGGAAACCTCAAAATTTTTACAGCCTTGTTTTTGCCTAACAGGGTGAAATTTCCAGCATTTATATTTCCCAACTGTTGTGTACATTCTCCTTATATATTCTATTTGAGCTGCTAAAATAGATTACAAACTTATATTCCTCTTATAAGATGATTGCTTAATTTAAGAAAAAAGAATATACCTTTGTTGAAATTGCCTTCAACAGACTCCAAGTTCAGGATTTTCTTCTTTTAAAGCCCCTGGAAGATTGAGACCCAGAAAGAAAAATAAAGTAGGATGAACTTCCAACTGATTCTTTGAGAAAAGTCAGACAGATGGATATTTGTAAGTCTTCTTGTCCCCAGGACAGTGAGGGGGTGTGGATCTGCTGACCCTTGAACTGAGGGAGCCCAGAGGAGCCTCTGCACCATTGGCTCACCCCAGTGGAAGGATGGGAGGGGCACTGGGGCAAAAGGACAGAGAGGACTGACTGACTGCAAAGAGGGGGGAAGGGGGAGGGAAAGGGAAGTCAAGAATGTATTTTCTTTTTTTTTTTTTTTGAGTTGGAGTCTCACTCTGTAGCCCAGACTGGAGTGCAGTGGCCGCTTCCAGCCACCGCAGCCTCGACCTGCTGGGCTCCGGCGATCCTTCTGCCTCAGCCTTCCAAGTAGCCAGAATTACAGGCATGTGCTACCACGCCCAGCTGATTTTTTGATTTATTGTAGAGATGAGGTCTTGCAGCCCAGGCGGGTCTCGAACCCGCGGGCTCAGGCAATCCACTCACCTCAGCCTCCCAAAGGCGCGGGATTACAGGCTGAGCCACCGAACCCAGCTAAGAATGTATTTTCAATTTAAAAATTATAAAGAAATGTAAAAACTAAATGCATCCAATAAAAATATTGTTTAGTATTGGGGATAGAGAGAAACAATAAAGAGGAGGTGAGGAAAGGAAAGATGTTGAAAGGATGAGAACCAGGCAGGAGAAGAGAAGGAAGAGAGGCGAGGGGGCAGGAGCCTGCTGTGTGATAGGCTGTGCTTCTCCTGAAACTCACTTTTCTTTTCTTTTCTTTTTTTTTTTAACGAAAAACAGACTTCTTTATTGTACACAGTAGAGAATATAACGCAGCATGGCAGGATGTACACGGCCCTGCGCAGGGGTAAATATTTCAAATCAACTGGCAGATTAAAGCCTTTCTGCACTGTAGACTCTGGAAAAGAAGCAAACAAAAAAACAAACAACCCCCTAGCCCCCCCCAAAGAACAAAATCCACCTGGGAGGTACATGAATCCAATGCAAATGCAACGATGATGCCTCTGTCCTATGTCCCGTGACAGCACAGGCCACGTAGATTCAGCAGGGGAGAGGTAAGATCAGGCTTCAGAGGGTTATTTCCATACTTGCTAAGACAGCATAAATCCATCCCCCCCAAAAAATCCCAAATCAGGATAAGTAAAG
The DNA here is from genome assembly GCF_000164805.1 of Carlito syrichta. Classification (NCBI taxonomy): domain Eukaryota; kingdom Metazoa; phylum Chordata; class Mammalia; order Primates; family Tarsiidae; genus Carlito; species Carlito syrichta. The sequence continues at coordinate 114,139 of NW_007044728.1, forward strand.
GAAGAAAAAAATCTATACAGCATTTACAACAAATAAATCTCTAGCCAGCTAGGGGCAAAATATGCATCTATGTATAGATTATGTGTAGGTTAGAAAGCTATAAATATGGTTTAGAAAGAGTCCTTTGATTAGAATACAATGCTAATTAGGGCCCAAGCTATAGGTTCACCACCTCTGTGGGCTAATTAGCTTCCAATAGAGGAGAATGTTATGTTTCCATAGCTATGATGTACAGTCCTTATCCCTGCAACCCTCTTTACAAATGTGCTGTTGGTCGTAAGGAGGACTGCTGGACCTAGGGTGTGCCCCTTTAACAGAAAAGCAGTTCAAAGCACGTGTCTCACACTCACAGAGTCAGCAGTGCCTGCTTCGCACACAAGGAACCATGCAATCCTTCCTAATGCAGTAAGTGTTGTAGGGAGCACAGAATTCTACCAAAAGAGCAGGCAGCAAGACACTACCACTTTCCAGTAACTTTTCCTCTGCACTTTGAGCTCAACTTTCACATAGCTTTAGCTTGGTTGTTTAAAACTTTCCCAATATCATACAGCAATCAGAATAAACTTTTTTTAAAAAATGGCAGCAGCAAACTAGAATGCCAGCACTATTTTTACCTGTTGGTGTCACATGTAAGTCTCAAACCCCACTGAATCACAGGTAGGGTTTAAAGTCCAAGCTTTAAAGAAAAAGGAAAATGAAACAAACTGATGAAATAGAAATTGTCATCAGTCATGCCCAGGGAAGAATCCCTAGGGTTCCCACCAGGTGACCAGGTTTCAAAGGACACAACACATGTTATGTACATATGCTTTCCAGAGAGGGCATGTTAGTGAACCTGGGGAACTATACACAGACAATCTAAGCTGTGTCCAGGCTGCCCTACACACTTCAAAAATGTACAACTCAGGTGCAAACATTCCATCAGGTTGTCTGGTGCAGAAAGCACAAAGCAGGCAACAAAGTGGGCTTTTACATGGCTAAGGGGAAGCCCCCAGCAAAGCCCCTCTCAAGCTGCAATGTCTTCATTAAGGCAGCACGGCCCTGGCTAAAGGAGACGGTGCACAGTTGCCCAAAGGTTTGGGTTTGTTTTTTTGCTTTAAATATCAAAACTACAAAAATCAGTTTATAAACCATTTTTCCAAGACAACCACCAAAACAAAATAATCCCCTGAATCCAGGCAAAACAAAATACGGTCAAAAGTGTAAATTGCCCTTTTCCTAAAATGAAAGCTATCCACACTCAGCCATGTGACTGGGAAGAGAAAGGGGGATTGCTTTACTTGGTGACCAAATGACTGGAAGGTTCCCAAGAATAGCAATGGTTTATGACTTGAGAACTATGGAGTGGGTAACAGCTGTTGTGATTGTCCCCCCTTTTTTTCTAGACTAAGGGGAAACATTTCAGATCGAGCTAGAAGCTCTCCAAATTTCAAGATACATTTCTTTTTTTTTATTTTTTATTTTTTATTTTTTATTTTTTATTTTTTTGAGTTG
>NW_007044728.1:115737-118644 GCF_000164805.1 Carlito syrichta
GCGGGTCTCGAACCCGCGGGCTCAGGCAATCCACTCACCTCAGCCTCCCAAAGGCGCGGGATTACAGGCTGAGCCACCGAGCCCGGCTCTCAAGATACATTTCTAACCCTTCCTGGTTTGAGTCTCCCCAACTTAGCCTACCTAACTTTTCTGTGGGCTTGTAATTTCTTTTTCAATAAATTGTGGAAATCAAAGCCCTTCTGTGTAAAGGCATTTAGTAGTCCATCAATGCAGATTGTCACACAGTCTGTCCCATTTTGCAGGTACTAACCTGAACAAGGTATTGCTTTGTATATATTGTCCATGGTAAGGAGGCTCCATTTTGATCTCTTCCCAGAAACTTCATCAGAATCAAAGTTGAGGCACCAGCCTTTTGGTGGCTTTCTGTCCCTCCCTGTTCCCACTCCCCAGTCAATATATCTGTCTTTAAGGGTGCCAATCCAGAGACAGCTTGAGTTCTTCAGATAATACTCAAAGGGCAAGCTTTAGGAACAGTCAAAAACACAAACAAAACCATTGCCCTCGTTTGCCTGAATGGAAACTGCTAGTTCTAGGGTTTGGCCACTCAGCCACTTAGTAAGCAAAGCCTTCAGCATAGTGGAGGCTGCCGCAGCAATCCATATCCAGGAGGCAAGCAGGGTTGTCTTCCAAGTGGGTCAGTGGCAGGGTGTCCTCCTCGTTAAGGTGGCACTCGGACTCCGCCTTCAGGAATGGGCACTGATTGTCCAGGAAAGCCATGGAGAAAAGGGCATCTGGGTCACAGACAAATTTGTAGACGTATCGCTTCCCAACCACTTCTGCATGATGTCCTTTTCGGAGTAATAGCGTAGAGAACGGCTCAGCTTGTCATAGTTCATGGCTGATCGGTTTTTCTGGATGCCCCAACGTCGAGCAACCTCTTCAGGTTCTATCAGCTTGAACTCCATGCCTCAGCCGGTCCAGGCAATGAAGTGGGCATTGGCTGGGTCATCAAGGAGGGTGACCAGGAACTGCCACAGCTGAAGGGAACCTTGCCTCTGGTAAGGTGGCCCCTCTCGATACATGGTGGGCTCCTGTTTGACTTTGCCTTCCTGTCTCTCAGGCAGAACACAAGTGTCATCGAAGTATAACCGGGGATCATTTTCATATGAAAAACCTTCATGGCTGCTAGAGAAATAACCTTCTCTCATGTAGGATGACTGGCAGTTAGGCACTTCTGAATCAACACAGTAATCCCAGGGCTCCTGCTTGATTCCCACTGGTGACTGGAACCCATTTGCTGGGGGCCCGGCATAGAGTAGGTCATGGTATTCTTGTTTGAATCCCTGAGGGAGTGGGGGAGCTGCAAGGACAATAGGTTCTGACATTTGCCGTGGTAACTGGGGCGATTATCTTCAGGAACTCCTGACTGAGGAGGGAAGGGGTAGCAGGGTTCAGACAGTTGTCTCTGAAATCTCTGTTCTGATGAATACTGGTTTTCAGGCATCATCTTTGGTATCTGTAGGGGCTGATGTGGTGGTTGGGGGACCGCAAATGTTTGCTGCTGTGGTCCGGGCTCTGGAAGCGAAGGAAACTCACTTTTCTCAAATGTAAACAAGGGTCACAGCGAGCCTTGCGCTGTGGTCATGAAGACAACTGCAGAACTTAAGGAACCCTTTGGAGCTCCAGGAATGAGAGCTACTAACACTCAAATCTGAAAACAATAGATATTTACAAGTCTCTAACAATCAACAAAATCACACCAAAGAGGGTAATTGCATTCATAGCACATAGTAAAATTAATGTCTCTTTGTCTCTTAATATTTGACAGGTGATTTCAATACCCCCCAAAATCTTCCTCACTTTCCTAAAACTTGCTTCAAACCAGCACCAAAAGGCTCTTATCTACTCTCTCTTCCCACTTCCAACCCTTCTTGTCCTCTCTCCAATCCTTTTCAAATCTTTTCTTACTTGTTCTGCCCTCTCCAGAAATACAAAATCAAGGTCCTTTGTTCTCTGCCTTCTTCTCCCCCACATACCCAAAATACTCTTTTCCCCCACATACGCTTTTTCTGCACAAAAGAATTTCAGTAAACAGGCTGGAAAAAAAAAAAAACAATTCTTCTTAATGAGGGGTAAGTGAATGTGCATACATAAACATTTATCATACATCTTTTATTTTTAAGACCAAAGATACTACTTTTGTGACCAGTCTTTTTATCATCTGTGTGGTGTAGACAGAGGAGGCCTCAGTGGCCGGGGTTCAATTTCCTCGACTGTAATGAGTTGATAATTACACTTGTGTCACAGTTTTAAAATTAACATAGACTTTATAATGTAGAGCCTTTTCTAAATACAAGTCCTCACTGCCCTACAAACTCACCACTACCTACTAATAATCCTGACCATGCCCAATGAAATGTGTGTTTAAAGTGCCTCATCCAAGCCGGGCTCGGTAGCTCAGCCTGTAATCCCGTGCTTTGGGAGGCCAAGGTGAGTGGATTGCCTGAGCCCGTGGGTTCGAGACCCGTCTGGGCAACTTGGCGAGACCTCATCTCTACAATAAAATCTAAAAATTAGCCGGGCATGGCAGCACACACCTGTAGTTCCAGCTACTTGGAAGGCTGAGGTGGAAGGATCGCTGGAGCCCAGCAGGTCAAGGCTGCCGTGGCCGGGAGTGGCCACTGCACTCCAATCTGGGTGACAGAGTGAGACTCCAACTCAAAAAAAAAAAAAGTGCCTCATCCAAATATATAAAGTACCTTACAATTAAATGATTTAAAAATATAACAAACTTGTTTTTAAATATGGGGAAAGGTTCTAACTAGACATTTCTCTAAAGAAGATATACCGGCCAGGCTTGGTGGCTCAGCCTGTAATCCCACGCAATGGGAGGCCAAGGTGAGTGGATTGCCTGAGCCCACGGGTTCGAGACCCGCCTGGGCAACT
>NW_007044728.1:118664-120633 GCF_000164805.1 Carlito syrichta
AAAAAAAAAAAAAGAAGATATACCAATGACCAGTAATAACATGAAAAGATACTCAATATCACTAGACAGAGAAATGCAAATCAAATCCATGTCACACTGACTCGGATGACCAGGATCAAAGACCAGCAATAATGTGTGCTAGCCAGAATGTGGAGAAACCAGAACCCTCATATACTCCTGGTGGGAATGTTAGGTGGTACAGCAGCTATGATTGGGCAGCTCCTCAAAGTGTTAAACACAGAGTTACCATCTGACAGAGGAGTTCCACTCCTAGGTGTACACACCCAAAGAGAAAGGAAAGCACATTCACCCAATAACTTGTATAGCTATGTAGATGGCTGCATCATTCATCAACAGCCAAATGCATAAATAACACCATCCATTAAATGATGGATGCATAAATACAATGTGGTATATTCATACAATGAATATGCTCTAAAACTGACTGTGGTGATGGCTGTACTTCTGTGAATATACTGTTAAAAGAGAAATTGGGTCTGGTGCAGTGGTTCAAGCCTGTAATCCCAGCACTTGGGAAGGCGGAGGTGAGAGGATTGCCTGAGCTCAGGGATTCAAGACCAGCCTGAGCAATACTGTGAGACCTCATCTCTACAATAAATCAAAAATTAGCCGGGAGTGGTGGCACATGCCTGTGGTTCCAGTTACTTGAAAGGATGAGGCAGAAGGAGCACCTAAGCCCAGCAGGTCGAGGCTGCAGTGGCCGTGAGCATGCCATTGCAATCCAGCCTGGGAAACAGAGTGAGACTCTGACTCAAAAACAAAAACAAAAAAAGAAACTGAAGAATGGTATTCAGCAACAAAAAGGAATGAAGTAGTGATACACACTAAGACATGCATGACATCAAAGAAAACCAGAGCCAAACAGCAGTTAAAGCAGTGATGACAAATCTATTTAGAATTATAGCAATAGGGGCAGAGAGACACTGGTATTCAATTGGTGTCATTCTGAATACACTAGGGATACTGATGGTCAAGGAGCAGGGAGTCGATGGATGGGACACTGCTGAGGAAACATCAAGTCTGGGGAAGATGCTGGCTGAAGGCAGGCCAGGGGTCCAGACACCATGAATGGAGAGAACAGAATCCTAGTAAGATGTTGAGGGTGATCAGCTGTGGGTATTCTTGGTGAATTGTCATGGTGGTGTTATTTGCTGTAACTGTGTTTTTACAAAGAGGTACACACATGGGCCTCAGAGAAAAGTCAGAGCCCGACTACAGTATGGCCAAGCAAAGAATCCTTGTCAATAAATACTGAAAACATGATGCTCAGTGAGTGAAAGTAGCCATAAGAGACCCCACAATTATGATTCTATGACTGTGAAATGTCCAGAACAGGCGAATCCGTGGAGACAGAGGCAAATCAGTGGTTGCTGGGCAACTGCCAATGGGTACGGGTCTCCTTTCAAGGTCATGAATATGTTCTAAACTTGATTGTGGTGATGACTGCACATCTGTGAATGCAGTGTTAAAAGAGAAACTGAAGCCCATTAAAACGTTAAGCATTTATTTGGGCATTCAGCCATTCATGAACTGGGTAATACCACATGCAGTAGCTCTGCAGTTGGCTAAGTGGGTGAGAGCAGACATTGATAAAGCCCTCCTGGAAGCAAAACAGAAGACAGTTGACTGGTGAGAGTGGAAAGCGCCTAGCTGGGGGTTAGTTAGCATCTTCTGGTTGGTAATGTTTAGTTCTGTTTTGCTGTTTACAGGGGGCTTCTGTGTCCCAGTAGGAACTTACAGAGCCATAGCCACCCTAGTCAAAATGCCCTCCAATTAAAAATTTTTTTTTTGAGTTGTAGTCTCACTCGTTCACCCAGACTGGAGTGCAGTGGCCGCTCCCAGCCACCGCAGCCTCGCCTGTTGGGCTCCGGAAATCCTTCCGCCTCAACCTTCCAAGTAGCCAGAATTATAGGCATGTGCTACCACGCCTGGCTGATTTTTTGATTTA
>NW_007044728.1:120872-132686 GCF_000164805.1 Carlito syrichta
CTTCCTCCCTTCCTTCTTTAGAGACAGGTCTTGCTATGTTGCAGTGGCTGGACTTGAATCCCTGGGCTCAAGCAATCCTTCCACCTCAGCCTCCAGAGTAGCTGGGACTACAGGCATGAGCCACCATACCCAGCTAAAGCTGGTTTTAAAAGTGCACCTGAAGCAGGGCTCGGTGGCTCAGCCTGTAATCCCGCGCCTTGGGAGGCTGAGGTGAGTGGATTGCCTGAGCCCGCGGGTTCGAGACCTGCCTGGGCAACTTGGTGAGACCTCATCTCTACAATAAATCAAAAAATCAGCCAGGCGTGGTAGCACACGCCTGTAGTTCCAGCTACTTGGAAGGCTGAGGCGGAAGGATCACTGGAGCCCAGCAGGTCGAGGCTGCAGTGGCCAGGAGCGGCCACTGCACTCCAGTCTGGGCAACAGAGTGAGACTCCAACTAAAAAAAAAGAAAAAGTGCATCTGAGGCCCGGCTCAGCGGCCTGTAATCCCTGCACTTTGGGAGGCTGAGGCGAGTGGATTGCCTGAGCCCACAGGTTCGAGACCAGCCCAGGCAACTTGTGAGATCTCATCTTTACAATACATGAAAACTTAGCAGGGTGTGGTAGCGTGTGCCTGTAATTCTGGCTACTTGGAAGGCTGAGGCGGAAGGATCGTCTGAACCCAGCATGTTGAGGCTGCGGTGGCCATGTGGTGCACTCCAGCCTGGGCAACAGAGTGAGACCCCATCTCAAAAAAAAAAAAAAAAAAAAAAAATGCTTCTTCCTAGACATTTTTCAGTAAGGAATTAAGTAATAAATAACCTTGAAAAGCCTTGCTATAAGCCTTCAGGAAAAACTACTTTCCATATTCATTTCTCCAGTAGGACTCTAGGCCAGAAAAGGTATATTATTATCTTGTTCCCAAAAAGCATATCATAAAATAAAGGGTAAATATGTGGACATCTTAAATAATACAAAATTCATACTACATAGCCACCACCCAGCCTAAGAATATGAGCGATGGACACACCCCTCACCTCTACCTCAATGTCTCTCATCTGTGGTGGTTTTGCTCCCCTGGGACACTTCCCATGTCTGGACACCCTTCAGGTTGTCATAACAAGGTGAAGTCACCACCAGCATCTAGTAGGTGAGACCAGGGCTGTTCAACACCCTTCTCATCCAGGATGCCCCTGGCCTTCAGTGTCAATGGGCCTAGCGCACTGCATCCCTGCCCCCAAGAGATAATCACAAGCTTGCATTTTGCCCTAAGCATCCCTCACTCTCCTTCCCAGTTCTGCTGCACATATGTGCAACCCTGGGTCATGCTGGGTGTTGTCTGTGTTTGACCTTTACATAAGTGGAGTCACTCAGGTCAGTACTCTTGTCACACTATAGCTCTTCAGCTGTCTAACCTGCTTTTTCAGCCAATTCATCCTGTTTCTAAACTTAATATCCTGCTTTTTGTTTCTGGGAGTTTCACTGGCTTCTGTACCTACTTCTCAACAGGTTTGATGCCCTTTTTCCTCCTGAATGCTTTTCATTCAGTTAAACCAGACATACTCCTATTCTGTATCAGATGATTCCAAGACCTGCAGCCACTGTTGATTTGATGTTTCGTTTGGGGTTTCCATGGACTGTCTCATTTTCCCTGTAGCTTAGTGATTTTTAAAATGAGATCTTCTGGGGTGGGGGGGATGCATTACCTTTGCCAGGTGCCTGGGCACTTGAACAACCCAGTACCACAGTAAGCTAAAATGTTGGTTTGGAGAGGTTTTTTTAAAACATTATCTTTAGGCTGGGCTCAGTGGCTCAGCCTGTAATTCCAGCACTTTGGGAGGCCGAGGTGAGTAGACTGCCTGAACCCACGGGTTTGAGACCAGCCCGGACAACTTGGTGAGACCTCATCTCTATACTAAATAAAAAATTAGCCGGGCATGGTAATGCTAGCCTGTAGTTCCGGCTACTTGGAAGGCTGAGGCAAAAGGATCACCAGAGCCTAGCAGGTAGATGCTGGGGTGGCCGTGAGTGTGTCATTGCACTACAGTCTGTAGTGAAACTCCAACTCAAAAAAAAAATAAAAATAAAAATAAAAAAACATGATCTTTAAACCATTTTTAAATAATGTATTTACATGGTTCAAAACTAAAACTCTTTAGAAAGTACACGTAGTGAGATCACAGCCCACTATGACCTGTCCACCGGCCCAACAGAAGGCTGATCCATCTCCTAGTGCTTCCTCTTCCTTTTCCACTAATGATGTAACTCAGAGCTCCTGAGAACAGGGAAAGTGAATCCAGACCAGATTTCTGGGGATTCTCCGACATGTCTCTGCCCTTCCACCCAGGGCCAGATGGGGAGTGCCCTGCCCACCTAGACACAGTGAAGGTTGGAGCAGGGGTCCACCCCCACCTTTCTGTGCAGGGAGGATTTTCCCTAAGTTCATGTGCTAGGAGTCACCCTGGTATGGAATCCAGGCTTTGAGTGGGGGTGTCAGGCCCAAGGCTGCCCCCATTGCAGGTATGTCAAACCCAAGGCTAGCAACACCCTATGGGAAACATGAGTCCCAGGGCTCAGGGTACTTCCAAGGAATTCCTTTACTGAGGAGGGAGGACCTCCCCAAAATTGGAATTATCTTTTGGAGGGCAGGCCCCTTGATCAGTCCTGTTCCATCATGACTTGCAGAAGAAACGTCCCAAGTTATGGTAAACAGGTGACTGGTTCTTCCACCATGACAATGCATCTGCCCACACTGCACTGAGTGTTTAGTAATTTTTGCCCCAAAATGGCATGACCTCCATGCTTCACCCTTCCTCCCTATTCAGCCAATCTTGCCCTGAGCAACTTTTTTTTCCCCAAATGAAAAAAGCCCTCAAAGGGAAACATTTTGTCAATGTGGAAGAGGTGAAACAAAGCAGAAGCACTAAAAGGCATCAAAACTGACAAGTTCAAAAACTGTTTTGAGCGGTGGAAAAGGTGTCTTGATAGGTGGATTGCATCAAATGGAGAGTACTTTGAAGGTGACTGAAGTTTGAACATGTAAGAATGAATCACAATATTTTTATAAGTAAATTTTGTGTTTTTTGGGTCTCCTCTCATATCTGCCAGCCCTGCTAAGCATTTAAAAATAAAAAAATTTTAAAAGTCGCTTTTAAAATATTTTTTCTGCTGTCTGGAAATCACTGACCATGTAATCAGCTGGAAACAGAAATTTCTGACAGTTAATATAAACAAAAATCAAAATAAAAAATGGAAAGACAAGGAGAAGAAGGATGAGAAAGAAACAAAAGTTAAAAATGGAAGAAGAGGCCGGGCTCAGTGGCTCAGCCTGTAATCCCAGCACTTAGGGAGGCCGAGGTGAGTGGAGTGCCTGAGCCCGCGGGTTCGAGACCTGCCTGGGCAACTTGGCAAGATCTTGTCTCTACAATAAAATAAAAATTAGCTGGACGTAGAAGCGCATGCCTGTAGTTCTGGCTACTTGAAAGGCTGAGGTGGAAGAATCGTCAGAGCCCAGCAGGTCGAGGCTGCAGTGGCTGGGAGCGTGCCACTGCACTCCAGTCTGGGCTACAGAGTGATTCTCCAACTCAAAAAAAAAAAAAAAAAATGGAAGAAGAGACTAGGCATGTTGACTCACACCTGTAATCCCAGAACTTTTGGAGGCCAAGGCAGGAGGATCACTTGAGCCCAGGAGTTCGACCAACCTTGGCAACAGAGTGAGACCTTATCTCTACAAAAAAATCAAAAAATTACCTGGGCACAGTGGTGCTTGCCTGTAGTCCCAGCTACTAGGGAGGCTGAAGGGGGAGGACTGCCTGAGCCCAGGAGGTTGAGGCTGCAGTGAGCCGTGATCGTGCCACTGCACTCTAGCCTGGGTGACAGAGCAAGACTCTGTCAAAAGAAGAGATATTAAGACAGGGTGAAAATTAAAAAAGGGGGGCGGAAGGAGGGACACGGGTAGGCAGGGCAGGGGTAGATGCCCAGCACAGCAGACAGCCAGCAGGGCTGAACAGCCCTCACTGTGGTGACAAGGAACCAGCCAGGCACAGGCGCCCTTTCTAAATGAATAAGCTAAGACAATTCTTTGGAACCAGCATCCATTTGTCTGAGGCATTTTCTTTCTTGGAATGATAGTAAAACTTTGTCTTTGTTTTTATTTTCATCATTTGGGATCTGTTAAGGACAGCATACACTGTAGTGGGAAATGAACAACTATATAAATTTTTTTGAAAACAAATGAACCATCATGAGAGCCCTTCAGAGGCATCTGTTATCCACCTCCTCAGAGTAGTCTGGCTGAAATGAGGAGTGAACAGCTCTGTGGACAGCAGGACTGCACTCTGACTCGCCTTAGTGGGCTGGTCTTGTCATAGGACATGAAGATTGCTTCATCCTAACTTCAGGAATAACTTACAAGGATAAGGGGCCCTGAGGCTGCAGGCGGTTGCTCCACATCCTCAGGACAACTTCTGTTTAGTCAGAAGACTCTTTCCTTCTGGATTTGATCTCTGGACCCAATAAACAACATGGTGTAGTGTCCATGAGTGCCAACTCACTCCCCTACTGAGTGCATCCTGCCTTTTCATCTTTAAATTAGTTCCTAATTCCTATTCTATGAAACCTATAGTGAAACAAGTATTCTTGGCAATCTCAATACCAGATTTGTTGCTGCAAGAGTTGAGGAACAAGGGATTTTCTAACATGTTTGGACTCTATGTAGGCAACTCTTATTTATTTATTTATTCATTCAATCATTTATTTTTTGAGTTGGAGTCTCACTTTGTTCCCCAGGGTGGAGTGCAGTAGCACGCTCATAGTCATCGCAGCCTCAACCTGCTGGGCTCAGGCAATCCTTCAGCTTCAGCCTTCCAAGTAGCTGGAACTATAGGCTCTCGCCACTACACCCGGCTAATTCTTTTGATTTATTGTAGAGATAAGGTCTCACCAAGTTACCCAGGCTGGTCTCAAACCAGTCAGCTCAGGCAATTCTCTCACCTTGACCTCCCAAAGTGTTGGGATTATAGGCATGAGGCACCACACCTGGCCCTAGGCAACTCTTCAATGGCTTTTTTTTTTTAATGTTTTATCTGGTAAACTGGACTAGAGATTATCGCTTTCTTTCTTTTTTTTTTAGATTAGAAAATACAGTTTATTTAAAAGGTAAATTAGAGAGAGAGAGAGAGAGAGACAGACAGACAGACAGAAGATTCACCTCCTCAAGGTAAGGGAGGCGACCAAAGTCAGGAAATATGGCAGCAGCCATAGCTCAAAGAACACATGGCCACACCAGAGTCTAGTGGCAATGGCCTATCTCTGCTTTCTTTATCACCCACAGCAAGATAGTCCAGATTTGATGGAAAGTATTCTCATCAGCAGGTGACTAAAAAAGGTGGCATAAAAGATGAAGACATGCTAGAGGCCTTGCAGATTCTTTAACTTTCAGTTTGCTAAAAAAAAAAAAAAAAAAAAAAAAATCCGACAGGGCACGGTGGCTCAGCCTGTAATCCCAGCATTTTGGGAGGCCTAGGTGAGAGGATTGCCTGAACCTGGGAAACTTGGTGAGACTTCATCTCTACAATAAATCACAAATTATTATTGTGAGCTGCACTGTTTGATTATTGAAAGCTGCACTGTTTGCACCTTTTACGTGAGGTTTCTCCAATCACCAGTATTTTTTAAAACCAATACTGTCACAATGTGTCTCAGCGTACACATGTGCTATCTTCCTGAGAAATGGTTTGTCAGGGTTGTTTGGTTTTTTTTTTTTTTTGAGTTGGAGACTCACTCTTGTCACCTAGTCTGGAGTGCAATGGCACGCTCACGACCACCGCACCCTCGACCTTCTGGGCGTAGGCGATCCTTTTGCCTCAGCCTTCCAGGTAGCTGGAATTACAGACACATGCCACCACGTCCGGCTAGTTTTTTTGTGATTTATTGTAGAGACGAGGTCTCACCAAGTTGCCCAGGCTGGTTTCGAACTCCCAGGCTCAGGCAATCCTCTCGCTTCGGCCTCCCAAAGTCCTGGGATTACAGGCTGAGCCACTGCGCCCTACTGGACTGTTTGTTTGTTTGTTTGTTTGTTTAGCAAAATATAAAATAACAAAAAACTAGATTCGTGTCAGAAAGTAAAACAGGAACAATACAATCTGATGTGTCAACCTGAATCTTATCAATTTTAAGCTTAATTTGCCGTTGCCTTAGAGATTGGAGAAACAATAAATGCCTGTCCAAACTGATCTTTTGGTTCCGGCAGAGTTTCGAGGGTAGGGATGGGTTTCGGATTCTAACCAGTACACCTGTTCCCAGGTGGGGTCCAATATCAAGGCCACCAGCTGCAGAGCCCGGGTTGACCCTGGCCCGTCCGCGGCATCACAGGTCCTATTCACATTCACCTTTTAAAGCAATCCCAGGCTCAGAGAGCGCCGCAGTGAGACCCCGCCCTCCAGCTCAAAAAGCGCAGCCTGACCCAGCTTCCCGCCTCGAGACAGCCTGGCCCGGATCTCCTGCTACGCCCCCAAGCCCTGGCTCTCAAGGCTTCGACCCCGGATCCCCAGTCCACCAGACCCCGCCCCCCGAAGCCCAGGTTCAGCCACGCCCTGGATATCTGGCCGCACCACGCTCCTCTCACAACGCGGCTTCACCCAGCCCCAAACCCGGCCCCACCCAGCTCCCCAGCCAAGCAGCCGGATTCCTGACCCAGGTCCCGCACCGGCCAACCTACCGGCCCCCGCCGCTTATGCCTAGGGCCTGGCCACGCACCCTCCCTCCGTCCGCTCCCTGCGGGCCGTCGCGAGCGACCGAAGTCGTGGCGGCGCGTACCGGAAGTACGCTTGTGTACGGCAGCCCGGAGGGAGCTTCGTGAGGCCAACGCGGAACGGGTGGCTTTTGCTACGGCAGTAGCGGAGAGCCTTGATCGTGCGAGGGCTGCGGGTGCTGGGAGCGCTCGAGAGGCCCAGGGACGAGCGAGGGCGTGAAGGCTGTGGGCGCAAACTGGGGATAGGGGCCTGTGTGGCCTTGGAAAGTCGCCCTGCCTCTTGGCTGCTCTGTCATGAGTGCTACTTGGGGTGGGGGAAGTCAATGGGTGACAAGAGACGTGCCCTCGGGTAGCAGGCGGATCCCGAGCTGGGGTGGGAGTCCATAGGTGATGCGGACCTGCCCGTTCCCAGCCGGGGGTGAAAAGTGGCGTGAATAACGGAGGAAGTGTTTATTTACCAAGTCAAGAATACTATTGTCTGGAGAATGTTCAGATCTTATTAATGTCTTGTTTAATAGACTGACTAGTACTAAGAATAGGTCACGTGTCACCTAAGCCGCCTCTTTGGGAAAGTGTTTCACTCGGGGTCTTGGCTTCAGTTGCCATTCTACTCTGATGCTTCTCAAATCTTTGTCTCCAGTTCAGACCTCTCCTCAGTCTGGAGGCCAACATCAGATTTTACTACCCTGTTGCAGTAATCTAAAACTCGGCTCTTTTCTGTACACAGCACTAGGTGATTGTGCAGCAGCCCCTCAGCGTTTCCCCTTGCTCTCATGGTGAAGCCCAAATCCTCAGTACAGTCTCAGTGGCCCCGTTATCCAACCTACTCACTGTACAAACTCCTTGTGATTCTCCCATCCTTCCAGCCATATGTTTTCTGTCACTTGTCTGAAGCTGCCAATCACCTTGCCCTGGGCTTGTTCCCAGGCTGCCTGGAGACTTCCCCTCAGTCCTTTCCCCGGTTTATTCTCACTCATCTTGCAGGTCTCAACTTAAATATCACATTCTTAGAGAAAACAAGGCTTTCCTGAACTCTTCACACCATATTCCCCCTGCTAAATGCTTTCATAACACCTTGAACTCTATCCCTGTAGGGCTTTGACATGAATTCAGAATGTGTATGTGATGTTCTTGTAATGTCCAGCTCTTCTACCAGACTAGACTCCATGAGGGGAGGAACTTAGTTTTATTGCTATTTCCAGCATTTGACACCATATCTGGCACATATATATGCTAAATAAGAATTTTTGATAAATAAAGAATGAATGAAAGACAAGTAAAGGGAGTGTGGCTTTCCCAATACCGCATGATTTGGAAAGTCGAAATTGAAGGAGCACATAGTTTTACTATTTCCATTTCAAATGAATAATAAGGCTCTTGGGCTGGCATCATCTTACAGAAAGTATTATCAGTAGTTAACAAAAGATTGAAGTTTTATTCCTTTCCAACTACCACCTAGAGGGCTCAACTGAATTCACCCTAGCAAAAGAAAAATCCGTAAATTCCCAGAATATCTCCTGTGTTTAGCTGGAACTCAATATATGGAGGGAAAAGAGAATCTTGTTATAACTGGCTTTAACTTTTTTATTCTAAGACACAAAAGAATATAGCATAAGGCACTTTGGGAGGCCGAGGTGAGTGGATTGCCTGAGCCCGCAGGTTCGAGACCCACCTAGGCAACTTGGCGAGACCTCATCTCTACAATAAATCAAAAAATTAGCCGGGCATGGTAGCGCACACCTGTAGTTCCAGCTACTTGGAAGGCTGAGGCAGAAGGATCGCCGGAGCCCAGCAGGTTGAGGCTGCAGTGGCTGGGAGTGGCCACTGCACTCCAGTCTGGGTGACAGAGTGAGACTCCAACTCATAAAAAAAAAAAAAAAAAGAATAGCAATAAAATAAGTGCCTGGTTATGCACCACCAAGCTTAAGAAATATACCATTACCTTTTCTTTAGAAGTTCCTGTGCTCCTCTCTGCCCTAGATATAACCCCATCTTGTATTTTATAGTTATTTTGTTTTATATACATATATTTGCCTATACAATATATGGTTTGACTTGTTTTTGCATTTCATTTAAGTGGAATTATTCCTTATGTAGTCTGTGACGTGCTTTTTTCTAAATTTATTAGTGTGTGAGATTCATCCCCATTTACACACGGAGGTGTAGTCATTTGTCTTTATATGCATATTGTGTCTATAAGTGTACTTCACTTTATCTTTCTGTAGTTGGATATTTGCATTTCTCTTAGTATAAATAAGGTTTCTTATTGGCCCCTTTCAAAGAGAAGACACCCTGCATGATTTTGAGGGTTTCGTCCAAGAGCTCAACTCAAATCTCTTTAACAGACCTGGATCCCACCCAAAGAGAGGATTCATTTGAAACCTCCCTGCTTGGCTTGAGGTGACATGGAGGCAACTCCTTTTTTCCTCCAAAGAGAAGAGAATGGGAATATATATTACTCCACAACTCTCTCCAAATAAATGATTTCACAATTTTCCCCAACATATTTTCTTACTTCCTGCAGGGTTCCCCACTTCCCCCCACTTTTTTCTCCATTCTGACCAAGAAATACAGAGTGCCTTGACCACCCTGGCCAGCTGCATGTTTTCCCTTGCAGGACTGAACCCAAACTGGGCCCTGAACATTCCCAGGCACAGATAAAAGTGCTTACATTGTTGCCTAAAATGCTGAAAGAAACCAGCTCCAACCCTGAGCCAAATTCCTGAAGCCTTTTATATGAGGACTAAACTCCATACCCCTCATGATGGGCACACCTAGGAAGAACATCTCTTTCTCTTCCTGTCTATCAGGAGGATATGCTGCAGCACTCTGAGTACAAGTTTACCAGCTAAATGCTTTGGTCCAAACACCCTGGTTTTTTATGCCTCCTTCTTTGGAATCTCAGCCAGCCTCATTTTGGGACAGTTTGGGGGCAATCCCTTGTGGGAACTCCCTTGTCATCGCTTTTGGGGCAACTCCAGTCTAAGGTTCAGCCAAGATGGAACACCTCATATATCCTCAAGTAGGGTGATGGACAAAGATTCTTTCAGCTACTATTTCATCTGCAAAATCTGGAAGGCTGCTCTGGCTTATTTGAACAAGCTGGCACTTAGAACATTTTATCTTCAATTTGGGGACTCCGCAGAAACTTGAGAGAGAGGAATACCTCACTTCAACGTTGTCTTACATCTGGTTTAACACATTCTTTTCAAAATGTAAATTCATGTGGAAGAGTTATAAGGCTCTCATAAGTAGCAATTAGTTCAGTCAAATTGCTTACTTAATTCAAGGCAGTTACTCAGAAGCAATGGGCACTCTGGACTGTGCATCCTTTCCCAATCAGGACCTGCAGTGACACTTTTGTCTCCCACCAAACATCTGTCTTACTCTTATTTGAAAACTTTAGACTGCACTGTTTAATGCTTATGTTTAGTCATTTTTTTTTAACAATGCGTTACAGTTGCATACTCATTCTTTGTTTATCTTTTAATAAAGATCCAAACAAAGCTAATTTTTAAAATAATCTTTTTAAAGAAGTAATATTTTTTAAGAGATAGGGTCTCACTCTCACCCAGGCTGGAGGGCAGTGGTGCAATCATAGCTCACTGTAGCCTCAAACTCCTGACCTCATGCGATCCTCCCACCTCAGCCTCCCGAGTAGCTGGGATTACTGGTATGACCCACCATGCCTGGTACATGGTCATTCTTTTTTTTTTTTTTTTTTTTAGTTGGAGTCTCACTCTGTCACCCCGACTGGAGTGCAGTGGCTGCTCCCGGCCACCGCAGCCTCGACCTGCTGGGCTCCAGCGATGCTTCCACCTCAGCCTTCCAAGTAGCCAGAATTATAGGCATGCGCTACCATGCCTGGCTGATTTTTTGATTTATTGTAGAGATGAGGTCTTGCCTGCCCAGGCGGGTCTCGAACCCACGGGCTCAGGCAATCCACTCACCTCAGCCTCCCAAAGGCGCGGGATTACAGGCTGAGCCACCAAGCCTGGCTCATGGTCATTCTTTTAATGAAGAATTCTATTTCTAAAGATGAAGTGTAATTCAAATAGTTTTATCAGTTCAGAGAAGAGTTACCATATTTATTTTCACTTTTTAGATGATCGGGTACTTTTTGAAGTAATGAAAGGAGAAAGGAGGAGCTTTGGCCAAAGCAAATCCACCTGGCTCTTTTGGTGGTTCTATATTGGTACAGCAGAAAACGTTGATTGAACACAGTTTCTACACAAAAATAAAATAACATCTCATTTTAAACTGTAATGAGAGAATAATGAATTCCTTATGCTTTAACTTCCCAATAAGCTGAGCTTACCCTGTAATCTTCAACTTACATGATGAATAACTTTTAGAACATTCTTTATTACTAATTTTATTATTATTATTTTTTTAGTTGAAGTCACACTCAGTCACCCAGACTGGAGTGCAGTGGCACGCTCCCGGCCTCAACCTGCTGGGCTCTGGTGATCCTTCCGCTCAGCCTTTCAAGTAGCTGGAACTATAGGCGCGCGCTACCACACCCAGCTAATTTTTTTATTTTATGGTAGAGATGAGGTCTTGCCAAGTTGCCCAGGCGGGTCTCAAACCCGCGGGCTTAGGCAATTCACTCACCTCGGCCTCTCAAAGCGCGGGATTACAGGCTGAGCCACCGAGCCTGGCCGACTAATTTTATTTTACAAAGAAAAAAGGCAGCAAGATGGCTTCACTGATGAATTCTACCAAACATTTAAAGAATATCAATGTTTCACAAATTCTTCAAAATAAACTAGACGTGAAGGGAACACTTCTTAACTCATTCTGTGAGGCCACTATTAACCCTAATACCAAAATCAGACAAAGATATCATAAGAAAACAATATCCCTTTTTTAAAAAATACATATTTTTTATTTCAAAATTGTGGGGTACAGTTAAGGGTTAGGTATACAAATATGCATCATTCAGGCACCCTTGTTGATAAGGGGTGTCCCCCCGTCCCCAGACAGACATTGACTACCATTAATCCCACCACCCTTGCCCTCCCTGTCCCCCCCATAGATTCCCACCACTGTCGATCCTTTTCTTATAGTATTACGATAGATGTT
>NW_007044728.1:132706-134555 GCF_000164805.1 Carlito syrichta
GGTATTACGATAGATGTTCAAGGTCCACTTATGAGTGAGAACGTGTGATACTCAGATCTTTGTTGCTGTGAAAGATCACTCAGTATTATAGACTCTAGTTCCATCCAGGTTGCTGTGAAGTTCATGATTTTGTTCTTGACATACCACTTAACACCAGTAAGGATGGCTATTATTAATAAGTTAAAAAAAAAAAACCCAAACAAACAGATGCTGGTATGGCTGCAGAGAAAAGAGAATGCTTCTACACTGTCGATGGGAATGTAAACTAATTCAACCGCTATGGAAAGCAGTGTGGTGATTTCTCAAAAGACTAAAAATCGACCTTCCACACGACCCGCAATCCCCCTACTGGGAATATACCCAGAGGAACCCAAATCACTCTATGAAAAAGATACTTGCATAGGCACGTTTATTGTAGCATTGTTGACAATAGCAAAAACATGGAATCAACTGAGTTGCCCATCAAAAGAGGACTAGATTAAAAAATGTGATACATATACACAATGGAATGTTATGCAGCCATAAAGAAGGACAAAATTATGAACTTCACAGCGATATAGAAAAAGCATTTGACAAAATCTAAAATCCTTTCTTGATTAAAAAACAAAACAAAACTCAAAAAACTAAGAGTAGAAGAGATTTCTTTTTTTTTTTTTTCTGAGTTGGAGTTTCACTCTGTCACCCAGACTGGAGTGCAGTGGCTGCTCCCAGCCACCGCAGCCTCGACCTGCTGGGCTCCAGCAATCCTTCCGCCTCAGCTTTCCAAGTAACTGGAACTACAGGCGCACGCTACCACGCCTGGCTGATTTTTGATTTATTGTAGAGATGAGGTCTTGCTAAGTTGCCTAGGCGGGTCTCAAACCCACGGGCTCAGGCAATCCACTCATCTCAGCCTCCCAAGGCGTGGGATTACAGGCTGAGCCACCGAGCCCGGCTGAAGAGATTTCTTTACCCTGATAGGGGGTATCTATGAAAAACTCAAAATTAGCATCCCACTTAATGGCTAAAGACTGAATGCTTTCCTTCTAAGATTAGGAATAAAACAAGATGTCTGCTCTTGCCACTTCTAGTCAACATTGTACTTGATGTTTTAGCCAAGGTAATCAGGGAAGAAAAAAGACACATCTTGATTGTAAAGAAATAAGTAAAACTCCCTATTTGCAGGTGACATGATCTTGTACACATAAATTCCTAAGGAATCCACTAAAAAAATTATTCACAGTAATAAATGATTCAGCAATAATGCAGGATGTAAGATCAAATATACAAAAGTTGACTGCATTTCTATATACTAGCTATGAATAATCTAAAAATGAAAATTTAAAAACATTTCATTCAAATAGCATTAAAAAGGAAATATTAATATATTTAACAAAAGGTGCAAGATGTAAACACTGAAAATTATAACACATCATAGAAGTTAAAGAAGACCTAAGTAAATGGAGAGAAATCCTGTGTTCATGAATCAGAATACTTAATATTATTAAGATGACAATACTCCCTAAATTGGTGTACAGATTTAAAGCAGTGCCTATCAGAATTCTGTCTGCCTTTTTAATGAAAATTGGCAGGTTGATCTTAAAAGTTCGTATGGAAATCCAAGGGACCTAGAATAACCAATCTTGAAAAGGATCCAGGTTGGAAAACTCACACATCTTGATTTCAAGACTTAATATAAAGCTACATCAAAACAGGGTAGTACTGACATAAGGCTAGGATGTATAGATCAATGGAATAGAATTGACAGTGCAGGAATAAATTCTTATATATAAAGTCATTAATTTTAAACAAGGGCACCAAGACAATTTGATGGGGAAAAAATAGTCTTTCCAACAAATTATGCTGGAAC
>NW_007044728.1:134970-136683 GCF_000164805.1 Carlito syrichta
CCTGAGCCCATGGGTTCGAGAACAGCCTGGGCAACTTGGTGAGACCTCATCTCTACAATACAGAGAGGAAAAAAAAAATTAGCCAGTCATGGTAGTGCGCACCTGTAATTCTGTCTACTTGGAAGACTGAGGCGGAAGGATCGCTGGAGCCCAGGAGGTCAATGCTGAAGTGGCGATGAGCGTGCCACCACACTCCAGCCTGGGCCACAGAGTGAGACCCTGACTCAAGAAAAATTTCCACTATGAACATTCAAGGTTCTCTGTGTACTTAAGTTTTCATATGGTAACTATGTGTAACATTTTGAGGAATTGCCAAACTGTTTTCCACAGAGATTACACCATTTCACATTCTTACCAGCAATGTGTTTCAATTTCTCCATATTCTTGCCCACATTTATTTATGTACTTTTTATTGAGGCCACCCTGGTAGGTAGGAAGTGATGTCATCTTATGGTATTGATTTGCACTTCGCTAAAGGTTACTGATATAGAGCATCTTTTCTTGTGCTTATTGGCCATTTAGAGAAATGACTATTCATATCCTTCACCCATTTAAAAAACTGGGTTATCGTTTTATTATGGAGTTGTAAGAGTTCTTTATATAGAAATCCCTCACCAGATATATGATCTCCTTGGGTCAAGCAATGCTTTAGCCTTAGCCTCCCCTGCGTCACCACGTCCTGCTAATTTTTGTTACTTTTTAGGGAAGACAAATTCTCACTATGCTGCCCATGCTGGCTTAGCAGCATGATTTATAGTAGCCAAAAAAGCAAAAAACTGCCTAAATATCAACAAACTGATGGATAAATAAATGTAGTATATTCATACAAAAGAATATCAATTGGCAATAAAAAAGAACTAAGTACTGATGTCTGCTATAATATGGATGAACCTTGAGAACATTATGCTAAATGAAGTCAGTCACAAACGACTATATATTATGGAATTCTACTTATTTGAAATGTCTAGGACAGGCAAACCTATAGAGGCGGAACACAGAGTAGTGGTTGCTAGAGGCTGAGGCGGATGAAAGAAATGGGAAATGACTGCCAATGGGTACAATGTTTCTTTTGAGAGTAACGATTGTGATGTTGTTTCCACAACTCTAAAAAACCACCTCAACCTTAAACTGGTGAATTTTATAGTATGTCACTTACAGCTCAACAAAGCAATATATATATATAAATGTATATAAAAGATGTATACGGACGGAGAGTGGTAATGGGTGCACAATATACATGTACTTAATGCCACTTAACGTACACCCTTAAAAATGGTCAAAGTTATAACTTTTATGTCATACATATTTTACCACACTAAATAATGTTTAAAATGTTTCAATAAATTACTTGGGGACGTTTGAGTCTTATGCCTCAGTCTGGAGCGCTCTTCTGTTAAACGGCTTGTGACACATTATAAACAATCGTGTTACTATCTGAGCAGAGACTAACCGTTGGGAGTTTTGCAAGTCAACCGGCTGACCTTAAGAACAGTTAGGGCTCAGATGTCTCAGCGCGTGCCTTGTGCAGACGTTCTCTAAGGGCCCGCCCACCCGACATTCTTGCTTCACCGCAATAACGCGCTTTGTTCGTAACCGGGAACTCATGCACGATGTAGACGCTTCCTCGCGGGGAGCTGCACTGGGGCCGCACCACCCCGCGGCAGCGTGGGCGCGTCTGTGACCCGGATCTCCGCGCCTTCCGCTCTCAGGGCA
>NW_007044728.1:136703-173204 GCF_000164805.1 Carlito syrichta
TGTCATTCTTCCTTGCACGTAGACACTGCTTCACCTACACACGGCACAGACGAGACACGCAGGTGCGAG
Organism: Carlito syrichta; assembly: GCF_000164805.1. Lineage (NCBI taxonomy): Eukaryota > Metazoa > Chordata > Mammalia > Primates > Tarsiidae > Carlito > Carlito syrichta. The sequence continues at coordinate 136,773 of NW_007044728.1, forward strand.
AGGAAGGGCGGTGAGCCGCAGTGCGTGAAGGAACCGCGTCCGCACGCCGGGCTACTGAACGCACCCCGTCCGCGGCGGGACCACAGCGCGGGCGGCGCAGGCGGCAAGGCCGCGCCCGCCGCTTCGCAGGACTACCAGGGCCCTAGAGGCCTGGGAAAGCCCCACTCTAAGACCGACTCCGTAGCGACTCAAGCCGTACCCGGTACGGAAGGCGGCCCGGTAGGCCCCTTCCGGCAGCCGACGCGCGTGCTCGACATCAGCACGCACGACGTCAGCCGGCACGCACGACGACGGCGCGCACGGCTTCGGCGCGCTTGCCGGAACGGACCGCTGGGCTGGAAGCCCTAGTGCTGCCGGGAGGTGAGGGGGCTTGGGCGTTCCGGGGGCTTCGGGGTCGCGTGCGCAGGGGAGGTTGGAGCACCGGCCGGGAGGTGCGGGGGACAAGCTGGGCCAACCACGAAGGACCTTTCCCTGGGTGTCAGTCTGCCGGTGGCCCGGCGGAGGCCGGTGGGCCAGTAGCCGGGGCCTCTAGGCGAGGGCGGAGCGGCGGCCCGGGGCCCTCTCCGCGATGGGTCGCCCTGGAGTCCGGGTCGAGTCGGGGGATCCTGGGTCCAGGTCGCCATCCCGGGGGTGCGGGGTGGGTTCCTGGTCCTTGTGGCGGGGCGGGGTGTCTTCCTACGTCCGAGTCGCCGTCCTGGGGGCCGGACAGGGGGTTCCTGGGCCCAGATCTCTGTCCTGTGAGCGGCGTGGGGGGTGGGGGGTCTGCGTCCGGGTTGCGGTCCTAGAGGCGGGGCGGAGAGATAGATTCAGGGTCCAGATGAAGCTCCTGGGTGAGTGAAGTTTTCTGATAGACTCTAAGCGGTGTCCTGCCGTCGGGCTGGGTGGAAGCTAGTGCGCGGATGCCCTCTCTTGCAGACTCCCAGTTCAGCCTGCACGATGTCGTACATGCTCCCGCACTTGCACAACGGCTGGCAGGTAGATCAGGCCATCCTTTCGGAGGAAGATCGAGTCGTCGTCATTCGGTTTGGACACGATTGGGACCCTACTTGCATGAAAATGGACGAGGTCCTATACAGTATAGCCGAAAAGGTAACGCAGCGCCGCTTTTTATGTTGTATTCCGTAATCTGTTTGGTAATTTCATTGTGTTGGGATTTTTGCCAGCTGGCAGTGTAATTTAAAAGCGAGATTTTCTCTGTGAATTCCTTCACCAATAAAGAGAAGAAGCCAGATTAGTATACAGACAGATTCTTATCTTTGAGATGTTAGGATATGCTCCCTGGAATTGTGCAGAATAGTAGAGGTATTTTTCTGGGAGAAGTTTCTATTGTTTTTACATTTTAAAGAGGCTTATGATTCTCCTCCCCTCCAAAAGTTAATTATTTGTTAATAGGGTGCTTTTTCAAAATTTATAGTACAATGAACAAAATACATTTGCAGACTTTGACAGCATTGAAGCTTACTTTAAATAGTTTAGCTTAAAAGGATCGTCTTTTTCTGGTACCTTGTTTATTTGTCGTATTGATAAGCAGAACTTTTATATTAATAACACAGTAGATCCTGTTCTTTTTCTTTTGGTGGTGGTGTTTTGTTTTCTTTATCCCACTTTGCTGTTTGTAAGTCGTTTTATACCTTAGAGTGATTAAAATGCAGAAAACATCAGGAGACAATAGAATTATGCTTTATTTGAACTAATTTTTAAAATTTCGACATTAGTATACTGCATGGTCTGTGGCCCTTGCTTGCTGACAATAAAAGTACAATTTTAGGACACTATTGTATAACCAGGGGTTTAATTCTATTTCTATAATTTCCTTTGTCAGTTCTAGGAGAACTTTTACTTGGGTTTTTGCAGTTATAGCCACAAGGCAAAAAGCAAAAATATTAAGATGTTAATTAAATATTTGACATATTAATATTCCATATTTGAGAGCATTTTAATGAAAAGTAAAAGTAAACATTGAAGCCACCTTTCACAGATATTAACATAGTTGGGTTAAAATAACTCCTTTGAGTAAATAGTAGCAGATATAAAGATATATTTTACATTTAGGAAAGGAAAGACTATCTTGCCCATTTGTTAACCCTTTGCACTCGTGAATATCTCACAGATCACCTACCAGCAACTCAACAGCACTTTTTTTTAGATTAGAAAATATAGTTTTTTTAGAAAGTAAATTAAAAAAGGAGAAAGAGGAGATTCACCTCCCCAAAGTAGGGGAGGGGGCCAAAGCTTGGGAACACATGGCCTGGCCTTAGCTTAGCAAGGCAATGGCCTCAACAGCACTTTTTAACGAAATAGTGAAAAATTGTTTTATATTAAATAGCATAGTGATGGAACTCATTATTTTATTGTAATGATATTTGGCTTATAATAGAATTTTGGACATTGAGGAACTTATTTATGACAAAAAAACCTAACATTTTATATCTTACATTTTTCTAACATGTGGTAACATGTTAAATAGTCATGACACGCATTGTAGGTTTATTGATACATGTTGTGCAATAGTAATTTGATGTCTTCTACCTGGTGTTTTTCTATTTGAGCAGATAATGCAGTCTCATTTTCTTCCTCCCACATTACTATGTAATTTATTGTCTAATCTGTTGTTCAAAGAAGATGTGGAAGGATGCACTCGTGATTCTTGAAAACCACTGTCAACCGATCGATCATATTTCAGTATATATTCTATCTCTTTATTTGCTTTTTTATGCAATTTGAATGGAAAACTTCAAGGGAACATACATTTTTGAAAAATTTGCACTTGCATAAGTTTGTCCTTTATAACCACCAGCAATCTATGTCCCCTCAGAGGGAACATCCGAGTGCAAAGGGTTAATTTTTACTATTTGCTATTTAGTAAGAGAGGCAGGGTGTTAGGGAGTGTTCTTATATTTTGGTTGTTACAAGTATCTCTTGGAGTGCTTACTAAAATGCACCTCAGAAATTCTGATTCTATAGGTATGGGATGAGGTTCAGAAATGGCTTTTAAAGGAACTCCTCAGCCGGGCTTGGTGGCTCAGACTGTAATCCCGCGCCTTTGGGAGGCTGAGGTGAGTGGATTGCCTGAGCCCACAGGTTCAAGACCCGCCTGGGCAGCGAGACCTCATCTCCACAATAAATAAAAAAAATCAGCCAGGCGTGGTAGTGCATGCCTATAATTCCGGCTACTCGGAAGGCTGAAACGGAAGGATCGCCGGAGCCCAGCAGGTCGAGACTGCGGTGGCCGGGAACGGCCACTGCACTCCAGTCTGGGCGACAGAGTGAGACTCCAACTCAAAAAAAAAAAAAAAGGAACTCCTCAGGGAATTCTGATGTGACTTGGCCTTGGATCACACTTTCAAAAACCCCTCAATGGAGGGCAGGGTCAGAAAAGGAGTGCTTTGATCATCAGCTATCTCCCAGCCTCTTCCTCTTGGACACCAAGACAGTGAGGACTTGCGGAGGTGCCTGGGGAATCCAGGAGAGCAGCAGTACTCTCACATGCTGGGGTCCTGCCAGCCAGGGGTCAGAGGTATTGAGTGAGGCAGTGCCAGGGCTTCAGTTTTTCTTTGCTTAAGCAATAGTGGACAAGGACAGATAACTGCTGAAATTCAGCAAAGAGTTGACTAGGGCAACCCTCTCGGGTCCCCTCTCACTGTGCGAGCTTTTCTGTCCTCTTAATAAATCCTGCTTTCTCAAAAAAAAAGTTGACTAAAAGCAGTTTTCTCATAAGCAAATCACTGCTGTATTGACTTTGAAATAATTTGAGATGTGTGTTCTAGAATCTTTCACTGTTCTACCTTGCAGGTGGTGGCATAACCATCAGGTGGCGTTCAGACCCTGCCGCCGGCAGCACGAGGCTAGGATGGCTAGAGGTGTGAGGGCCTTTGGCTCGTCATGTCTGAGCAAAGCTCAGCAAGATGCTCTTAGCTAGAAAACAGATTTCATGTGTGAATGTAAGTGTTTAGGGACTTTACCAGATTTCTTTTTTTCTTTTCTAATTCCTTTATGTCAGTTATAGACTGAATCGCTCTTATTGCTAGTGGACGCATACTTTGGTATTGAACCTATTTATTGATAAGAACAATTTAATTGGGCTCACTTTTCTTTGGTCTTTAGTCTCTTTTTTCTTTTTTGTCCAAAATTTGGATAACTTTATAGTAAACTTTTAATATAGCATTATAGTATAGTTATTTAAAATGCAAACTTGAAATTCATTAAAAGACTTAATGGTTTATTTTCTTCTTAATATAAGGGCAAAGTATGAATTCATAATTCTGCAAGCCCTTTTGGGGGAAGCTCAACAGGAATTTTTGAAATTTACGGTTTTAGTATAAAGAACAATATAACTCTCTAAAAATCTCCCTCTGCAGAAATGGCAGATAATGGGGGATCTTCCTCACCTTGTTACGAGCCCTGTTTGGATATCCCAGCTGTTTTAAAGTGAGTAAAAGTTCCACATATTCAGGCTGGATTTGACTATACTGTTGCTTCTAGAATGTGTGGTATTGATTTGCTGCCTCTACAGTGCCCACCCCACCTCATGCTGCATTTGAGCTATAAACTTAATGAAGAAAGTTAGTCTGGAATCATAGAGATATACTTCAAGATTTTACAGATGTCTAGAATTTTCTGTTAGTAAGTGTGGGGCAGCTTATTTGATAGAGTATAAATAAAAAATAAAATTTTCTGTTTAGCAGCTGGTTTTATGCACAGTTTTGAAAAGAGATGATTTCACATATTTTGAGCTGTTTTTCCTTTTTGTAGAATATGGTTTGTAGAACCACAGCAGTGCTTTGTGGTTCACTATTACCCAAATCCCATGGGTTTAGGGATTTAGGGTAAGAATAAATGGGATGTTTAATTTTTGTATTCAAAAGCCCATACAAGTAGAGTTTAAAATATCTTCAGTGAGTTGGCCATGGTGGCACATGCCTGTAATCTCAGTGACTCAGGAGGCTGAAATGGGTGGATTGCTTGAGTCTAGGAGTTCAAGGCTACGTAAGCTATGACAGAGTGAGACATTGTCTTTAAAAAACTTTTTTAAAATCCTCAGTGATATCATTGACTCCTGACAATACATTCTAGTAAAATTGTATATAAGGCAGAAACATTTATGGAACTTTTCAGGAGCCATATTAGGGACTCTGTCTTCAGCATCACACTGAAGATTATGGGAAGTCTTTTGAACTGATGGGAGTCAGTGCTCAGCCAGATGAAGAATCTGTAGGAACAAACAGAATGTGTGTTTTTTATATTCCCTGTGAATTTTTGTCTGATTAAAAACAACTTTGCAGCTAGCAGTAAGGTATGGGGGTAGTATCCAGTGGTTGTTGACAGTGAGACTCAAGCTAAGTTCTTGCAACTTGCTAGCTATGTGATCTTTATGTGTTCCTGTGCCTCACCTCACCTGTGAAAAAGAGATCATAGTGCCAAACTCATGGAGTTTTTGTGAGATAAGTGAGGTAATAGAAAAAATTTCTAGAATACTTCCTGTCACACAGCAAGTAGCATATTCGGTCATCATTGTTAGTGTCATTACCTCTTTCACATTACCAAATTTGTAAGAGTTATTGTAGTAGAGCTAAATCAGGGCAAATACTGGTTTCAGAAAATGAAGGTATCACTCAGGTTTTTTTTTTATGGCTTTGAAATGAATTACCTAAAAATGTAAAAATTGACACTTCAAAAATTTGTAGTTCCAATTGACTGCTCAGAACATTTTTTCCAGTATTTTAGATGGATTCTTAGCTGGTTGAGGTACTCCATAAAAAATGTGGAATGGTAGTTGGCATGTGCCAGCCTTCGGCCACATGTTTATAGAGTTATTTAGCTGTTACTTAGAAGTAGATTTAGTGGCATCAGAAGGACTGCTGAGCACTTTAATCACTGCCTTGTCTGAAGAGAAAGCACGATTATGAGATGTGTAGGCAACATGATTGAAAAATGTATTTACTGTTGTAGATGATCAAAAATATATATACATATTAAAAAAACAACTCAGTAGGTTGAAGTCATAATTCAAAAAAGAAATGAAATTTGTACATATATAGTAGTTGGTTAGAAAAATCGATACTATTCAACAATGAGTTAAATTTACTGCAAATATTTTAGATATAGGCTTATACTGTATATGGCTATGTAAATAGACAAATTTAAAACACTGTGGGTGAATGGGCACCGAACTTAGAAATAAAGAATTCCATTGGTTAAGTAAACTTATCTCTCCCTCCCTCCTTCCCTCCCGCCTTTCTCCTCTCTCTCCCTCCTCTCTCCCCCTCTTCCTCTTTCTCTCTCACATTTACTTTCTAAATAAACTTTGCTTAAAAAAAAGTGCACTATTGTTTTTATGTATATCGAATATTAAAAGATATTTAATGTGAGGTGTTACCTGGTTGGGGTAAAAGTTATATAATGTTCAGGTAGGGATAAAATTGATATAACCCTTTGGAAAGCAGTTTGGCATTATATTAACAGCCTTGAGAATAGTCGTGCCCAGTAACTCTACTTCTTCAGTAGGAAAAAACTCCAAGTAGGCATAGTTTTATGCCCAGTGAGAACTTTGTTATAATTTATAGCAAACTATGAAATAACAAAAATGTCCAGTGGTGGGAGAACATGGTGATAAGTGTCGGTTTATGTTGAGCATTTTGGTCAGTTACAGCACTGGGAAGTGAACATCTGTGACCCTCAGGACAACTCCCTGTGACAGGTGTCACAAATTAATCACAGAACTGGGGTTTAAACTGGGAACATCACTCCACTGGATGGGTGTTTTTTCCTTGGAGCTGTATTTAATAATATGGGAGACATTTGTTATGATGTTAGCTCGAGGAGGGGAGTGAGAGGCTGGGGGAGACAACTTCTTTTTCCTCTACCTGCCTGTCAGCAGCTGCTGTCTTGGCTCCTTACGTCCAGCAGTGACTCTCCTCTCTCCACAGCCAAGCTTCTGCAGGCTGTCCACACTGAAGGCCTCTGTTCTCCAGTCCTCTCATGGATTCAACCCTGCAGCCTCACACTGTCACTGTGACCTCCTAGGAGCCAAAGTCCCAGACACTCTTCAGTCCCCTCTGATTTGATCTCTCTGGGAACTCAGCACGACCTCTCCTTGAAGTCTCCCATCTTGGTTGCTGAGGGTCCCTTCCTGCCCTCGGTCTAGCTGTGGGCTCTGCATTAACTCTCAAGCCTTTTCCGGTGGCAGCCATGCTCCAGACCTGGGCTGGTCACAACCCATAGGAACTTTTCTCTGTTTGCTCCTTAGTTTTCTCTAACTCCATGTGTATAAAACTGAATTCTCTAATCCCTCCTTATTTAGAGATAAATAAACAAATAACCAGACTCCTCAAGTCTGTAAGGTCGTTTGTGGCCTAGCCCCACCTGCACTTCCAGCCTTTCCTTCTCACACCTCTGCTTCCTTGTCCCAGGTGCTGGGTGTGAGACTTGGCACTTTTCTCTTATGTCTTTCTCTAGACATAGGGAATTCGATTAGCCTGGCAAATTCTCCACCCTCCACAGCCCCTGCCTCTTTGGGTAGACTGATTCCTTCAAAACTCAGTTTAAGGGTTCTTCCCAGTCATAGGGCTTTTGAGCCAGCCTAAGATTTAGTCTCAGCTCTGCTACATCCTCATGTGGCTTGGTGTCATGTGACCTAGTGGAGCCTTAATTCCACCACATGTAAAACCTCAACCAAGTCTATTTAGGGGTGTTGAAAAAAATTAGAATCCATGAGTGGAAAGTGCCTTGTGCATAGTGGATTCATGAAACCAGCCTGTGAAATAAGAGGATGTTATGGTACATGGGCTTGACATGATAGTTTGCTTTTGCTAGAATTCATGGCGGTTAGATGCAGCGGGCTAGAGCTTGAAGGCAGGAGGAGATACACATTTGTATCTTTGAACAAGTTACATTTATTTAGTTGACTTCTGATTATATTATATTACTTAATATTTGTTACATACAAGAAAAAAATGATAAAAATTTATTGTGATCTTACTTTTCTTTAAAGTACACAATTTCCAACTCTGTCCATTAGATTTTTAGAGTGATATTTGAATAGTGATTCCATAAATTAATATAATTTTTATTGGTGTTTAGACAGCGAGAGAGAGAGAGAGACAGAGAGAGACAGAGGAAGGCATTGAAGATAAAAATGAAATGGGACCTTGACTTTCCTAACACCTGTGACTGTTTTATAAATAAATAAAATTGGCTTATTTATTTTAATTTCTGTAGTGAGGTACTCTTTTTAAATAAAACCAGAATACAGTTTATTAGTTTACCATGAAAATGAAACTGGGTTCTAGCAACCTGACCAGCATGTCCTCACTATGGGCTAAGGGAGTTTCAGAAGCAGGTGTTCACCTAGAATGAGTGACAAGAGCAGCTGGTGTGATGTTGTGCAGGCAGCACATTAAGGGTTTCAAAAGCGACATGTGGGTGGTGGTGGTGTACTCGCAGAGTCCAACATGCTGGAGATGTATTAAGGTTTTCCCCAGAGCTGGACGGCAGATGGAGTCCTCGCCAAGAGTAAACTTTCTTCCTTTCCCTTTCCCTCCTCCCCTCTGACTCTCGCTGTTTTTTTCATTTCCATATTTTAATATTTTTAATATTCTCAAAAAGAGAGAAAAGTATAGTGAACACCTCTGTTCCTATCAGTCAATTTAAGCAATTATCAATATTTGTCTAGTCTTGTGTTACCTAACCATTCATTTTTTTAGGCTGTATATTTGAGGCAAATTCCAGATACCATGTTATTTCATTTGCAAATGAGTCAGGTTTTTGGAATTAGTTTAAAATGAAGAAATGATATGTATATTGTATTGGTTTCTTGTGGGTGCTATGACAAAACAAAAACTTGAGAGGCTTAAAACAGCAGACGTTTATTCTCTCACAGTTCTGGAAATCAGAAATCCAATATTAGTGTTGGCAGGGCCATGCTTTCTCTGAAGCCTGTCAGAGAGAATCTCTCCTTGCTTCTCCTATTCTCTGGTGTTCCTGGGCTTGTGGACCTCACTCTAGTCCTTGGTGCCCTAAGGGCCACCTTGTGTCTGTGTCTTCACGTGGCTGTTTTTGTGTAAGGACACTTGTCATGTTGGACTAGGGGTCCACCAACTGTAGTATTACCTCATCTTACCTTAACTAATAAGTCTCATTCTCAGGACTGGGGGGTTAGACTTCAGCATGTCTCTGTGGGGGCTCAGTTCAACCCATAACACACAAAAGTTGGTATATGCTTTCTAGAGGGCATTGACTCAATATTTATGAGAAGCCTTTAAAATGCCATATCATAGCCGGGCTCAGTGGCTCAGTCTGTAATCCCACGCTTTGGGAGGCTGAGGTGAGTGGATTGCCTGAGTCCGTGGGTTTGAGAACCACCTGGGCAACTTGGCGAGATCTCATCTCTACAATAAAATCAAAAAATTAGCTGGGCATGGTAGCACGCGCCTGTAGTTCCAGCTACTCGGAAGGCTGAAGTGGAAGGATCGCCAGAGCCCAGCAGGTCGAGGCTGCAGTGGCCGGGAGTGGCCACTGCACTCCAGTCTGGGTGACAGAGTGAGACTCCAAGTCAAAAAATAAATAAATAAAATAAAATGCCATATCATTTGTTCAAAATATTCTATTTTAGGAATTTATTTTTAGGAAATAATGAAGTATGTACACCAATTTCAGGGTAAAAATACAGGTGAATAAATTACGTAATCTGAGTTACCTATATTCATGAAATATCGGCAAATAACAAAAATGGTAAAATAATGGCATAGACGTTTGATGAATCATGCAGCCATAAAAATTGTGTTTTTAGAAAGTATATGAGTGCCTATAAAAGGATACAAAATATTGTGATATTGTAGTGTAGACAGATTTTTAAAAATATACTCAGAAAAAAGTGAATAAAGAATATGAACGGCAATCATCTCTGGGTATTGGGATTGGAGATTTTGTTTTCTTTATGTCTTTCTGGTTTTTCTAAATCTTCTCTAATGAACTTAAAAAATTATGGAAAATTTGTTATATACCATATTATAATGGGATACTGTTAGTATTTGCAAGTGTTCAAACCGGGGAGTGGGGTAGATGGCTAGATTCTACAGACATGATTTAGGGCAGTTGTTTAATGCATGTAATTAAGTGCAAACTTGGAAAAGTTGATACAGATTATTACTAGATCAGCATGAATGATATATCTGTGGGCATTTTCTACAGGACTTGTATAACCTGTTGCTCTACAACAGTTTAACTGGTTCCTAAAGGATTCTGAGAAGTATTGAAGTGAGGTGTGAGGAGCCAGCTGGGCAGGATCCTGATCCTGCTTCACTGTTTCCCTGTGTGTGAGCCTTAACTGGGGAAAATGTGGATGATTGCTTTAAAAATTGTCCTGGTTTTGTTTTTTAAACGTGCTTTTATAGAATGAAAACCAAACCGATCTGCTATTTTAGGTTTGTTTGTTTTTTTATCTCCTTTACTTTTAGGTTAAAAATTTCGCAGTTATTTATCTTGTGGATATTACAGAAGTACCTGACTTCAACAAAATGTATGAGTTATATGATCCATGTACTGTGATGTTTTTCTTCAGGTATGTTATCTTAAAGTTGTTATTTAAGTGGAATATTGTTGGTCAAGATATCTTTAGTTATCTTTAGAAGGAAGTTAGTTATACAGCTATACCAGTACAGTTTGTATCACCAAGCAATCAGTGTGAATCTTGTAAATAATTTTCAAAGTAATAAACTCAGTTTTAGCATATACTCAGTAACAAATTATTACCCTTTTGAAATAACTGCCCAGAAACCTAGATAAAGTATAATTAAATGGAAGGCATCCTTACTGACATTTAAAATATTCTTAACTATAATCTGTTGATGAAAATATGTGTTTTTTTGGTTTGTTTTTGTTTTGTTTTGTTTTTTGAGTTGCAGTCTCACTCTGTCACCCAGACTGGAGTGCAGTGGCTGCTCCCGGCCACCACAGCCTCGACCTGCTGGGCTCCGGCGATCCTTCCGCCTCAGCCTTCCGAATAGCCAGAATTACAGGCACCCGCTACCACACCCAGCTGATTTTTTTTTCTTTTTTAATTTTTTTATTGTAGAGATGAGGTCTCACCAAGTTGCCCAGGCAGGTCTTGAACCCGCGGGCTCAGGCAATCCACTCACCTCAGCCTCCCAAGGCGCAGGATTACAGGCTGAGCCACCGAGCCCAGCAAAAATATGTTTTAAAATAACTCACTTATTAAATAATGGTATCAGTGACTTTATTTAGAGTCCTTTTGTGATACTCAAGAGGAAAACCTGAATTTAGTTACTTTGCTTATAAATATAAGATTATTTTAGCAGAGAAAGTCTAGTGTGGAGATGTAACTGGAAAGGAATCACCATTTGACAGTTTTTTAAAAATTGGTCATAGTTACTGTAGAGGTTGATGGCTAGCAATGTGAGCATTAGACCACACTCCAAAATAGAGCCTCCTAATTGGTAAGGAAGGTCTGAGTGGGTTGCATAGGGTAGGCATTAGTTCTGTTTTCTGAATAACACTAACACAAATTTAGCAGCTTAAGTTAACAGCCATCTCTAAGCTCACAGTTGTATAGGTAAGATGTCTGGGCAGGGCCAGCTGAATTGTCTACTTAGTTCTCACAGGCCAGAATCATAAGCTGGGTGCTCAACTGGAGGAAGAACCTACTTGGCCTATTCAGGTTGTTGGCCACATCCAGCTCCTGTGGTGCTGGGTCTGAGGTCTGTATCCTTGCTGCTGTTAGCTGGAGCATTCTCCGCTCCCAGAGACCCTTTTCGTCTCCAAACCCAGCACCAGCATGTTGAGTCCTGTTCACATAGTCTCTCTGACTTGTGGTTTTACCTGAGAAAACATCTGCTTTTAGAGGACTTGTGTGATTAGATCAGACTCACCTGAATAATCCAGGATAATCTCATTTTAATTTTTTTTAAATGTATTTTTTAAGTTGATATATAAAATTGTATGTATTTATTGCGTACAAGTTTTAAAGTATATATATACATTGTGGAATGGTTGAACCGAGCAAATTAACAAATGCATTATCTCACATAGTTATCATTTTGTGATTAGCACACTTCCATTCACTCTCTTAGCATTTTTCAAGAATACCAAAATTGTCATTAGCTATAGTTACCATGCTGGACAGTAGATCTCTTGAACTTATTCCTCCTGGCTATAAATATGTATTCTTTGATCAACACCTCCCCAACCTCCTCTGGTCCCTAACCACCCCTGTCTCTGGTAACCACCATTCTACTCTCTACTTCTGTGAGGTAACTTTTTTTTTTTTTTTGAATTGGAGTCTTACTCTGTTGCCGAGGCTGGAGTGCAGTGGCACACTCACAGCCACCCCAGCGTCGACCTCAGGTGTGAGGTAACTTTTCTAGATTCTGCATATGAGTGAGAGTGTGAGAACTTGGCTTCCTATGCCTGGTATATTTCACTTAACATAAAGTCCTCTAGGTACATCCATATTGTGGCAAATGGCAGGAGTTCCTTCTGTTTATGGGTGAATAGTACGCTGTTGTACATCTAGTCGACCTTGAACACTAACCCACAACAGTCAAAAATCCAAGTGTAATTTGATTTCCCAAAAACTTAACTGCCAGTACCCTACTATTGACTTTACCAAGAACATGGTCCATTAACACATATTTTGTATATTTATTATATATGGTATTCTTACAATAAGGTAAGCTAGGAAAAAAACATTAAGAAAACCATAAGAAAAAAAAATCTTTACTATTAATTAAGTGGAAGTGCATCACCATAAAGGTCTTCATCGTCATGGTCTTCATGCTGAGTAGGCTGAGGAGGAGACGGAAGAAGATGGGTTGGTATTGTTGTCTTGGGTGGCAGAGGCAGAAGAAAATCCAAGTATAAGAGAACCATGCAGTTCAAACCCATGTTGTTCAAAGATCAACTGTGTATATACCATCTTTGTCCATTTACTTGTAATTCCCTTATTTTACAATCTACTGAGTAGGAACCTTAATTACACCTGTAAAATTCCCTTTGCAATGCCAAGTAACAGGATCACAGGCAGGAAGTATCATTGTATCACAGGCCCAAGGATTAGGGCAGAAAGTCATGGGGGCATTTTAACATTTTGCCTACTGCAGTCAGCCCTCTGGCCCCTAGAGATTTCATGTCCCTCCCATGTAGGATACGTCCCTCACCAAGGATACCAAGGATCTTACCCCAGGACAGCATTAGTTCAGAGTCCATAATCACATCATCTAGACCATCTGAGCTAGTGGATGGATACCACTCCTCAACTTGTGAATCTGGTAAACTAAGAGTCACCTCCCAATACAACATGGGTGGGCCTAAGAAACATGCCTGCTTCAAAAGGGGAGATGGGAAGAAAAGGAAGCTTCAATCCAGAGCTAGGTAAACTCAGGCTTCAAGTCCTGTGGGTTATCCTCCTGGCTCCTGGTTCTGCCCTCTGGGAAGAGTTCTGCCCATGGGTTTTCCTTTTTCATGAAGGTGTTTGCAGCCTGGTGGTTTGTCAGCTTCTGCTTGCCAGCAGCATTTGTTACACCAGCCCCACCCCTGTGCTGTCTGCCCTCCTCCTGCAAGCTGGACATGCCCTTAGGCTTCCTGGGTACCTCCTGTTTGGTTAAGAAGATCTGAGGGGGCACGCCCTTCTTCTCATGTGACCCTTTGATCTTTCCTAAGTTTCAGCAGAAGCTTTCCTGGCCCAACCTTCATTCTTTTCTCTGCCGCACATTTCAGCATCTTTGGCCATATCGAGAGGCTAAAGAAATTATTCTTTTTGTTAATAATTCTTATGTCAATTTGTCTCTCTCCTCTTGAAGGCAGCATCTTTAAGACTTTGCTTAGAAATTTTCTCAGCTAAATATCCCAAGTTATTGACTTATGAGTTCAGACTTTCACATAACTGCAGGACAGCAATGTCCTATTTACTGTGCCACCCTGTAGCAAGGGTCTCTTTCCTCCATTTCCCAGTAACAAATTCCTCCCTGCCTTCTGAGCCCATTTCTTCAAATGGGAATAGAGAGGGCCTTCTTGGGTCTCTGCCCCCACAGCATGTGACTGAGGCCAGCCTGGGCTGGAGGTGCTGTGAAGGACAAGGAGGCTGTAGGGAATAGCCTTGGGTGGTGGCAGTGGCATACTTTGTGCATTTTGGTAATTTTAGGACTAATTGTGTACTCAGGAAAAAAAGACCTTCTGTTTCTGTGAACCAGACTTCTAAGATAAGTGGTATTAATATTTAGTTAATTTACGTATTGAGCCCCTACCAGGTTTTGTGGTCTAGAGCTGGGACCTAATGTCAGATAAGATAGGGTTCCCACTTACAGAACTTCGTCTGATAGAAGAAACATCTAAGTAAATTAGCAAAGGGGGACAAGGAAATACAAGGGCAGGTCTTAGGTGAGATATAGATACTGAAGAAGTGTACCTAAACAAGACAGGGTGGCGGGGAGTCAGTGTAGAGGCAGCTGGGTGCACACTGTATTTGGGCCTGCCAGTGACATGGGAGGCAAACAACAACAGGGCAGGTGGGAGTGTGGTAGGAAGTGAGGGCCCAGACCCTGGACTCCTGGGCCAATGTGAGGATTTGGAATGTTGTTGTGGAAGTGGAGGCTTGAAGCAGAAGAGTAACATCACACCTGCCTTTTAGCTTGCTCTGGTTGAGAGTAGGCCAAACCAGAGAGCTCATGCAGAGCACTTGCCATGGAACAGGGGATGGAAGACAAATGTATGACCTTGTAGAAGTGAAACATTAAGTTAAGATCTATTCTCAACCATTACGAAGAATTCACACAAGTCCAACAAAGTAGCCCTTGTAAAGTGCGCATATATATCCATCCATAGGAGACAATCTAGCCTCTTGAAAGTTGAGTATGTAAAGAATCTTCTACTTACTTGATCATAGACACTTAAAGTGTTGTTTTCATTTCACAATTGTAGGGTTCTTAAAATATATGCTAAATGTTCATAAGAGCACTGTGAAAAACTTACACATTGCTTTTTTATAGGTAAATTAATACAACCCACCGGAAAACAATTTGTCTTTCCAAGTGACTAGGACTATGTCCTTTGACTCTCTAATTTCCCTTTAGGATATTTGTCCTAAAGAAATACGGGGCTGGGCTCGGTGGCTCAGCCTGTAATCCCGCGCTTTGGGAGCCCGCAGGTTTGAGACCCACCTGGGCAACTTGGCGAGACCTCATCTCTACAATAAATCAAAAAAACCAGCCGGGCATGGTAGCGTGCACCTGTTGTTCCAGCTACTTGGAAGGCTGAGGTAGAAGGATCGCCAGAGCCCAGCAGGTCGAGGCTGCGGTGGCCGGGAGCAGCCACTGCACTCCAGTCTGGGTGACTGAGTGAGACTCCAACTCAAAAAAAAAAAAGAAAGAAATACGGAAAAGACCTGGTGGACAATGCATTGCATTGTTTTAAAAACGTATCAAGGTTGTTTCCTGCCTTTTTCTAAATCGTGGTAATACCCTCTTGGTTGTATGTGTACTTAAATTTTGTTGACAAAAGCTTGTAACAAGGGGGAGAAACAGCATTTTTTTCATGAAATTCTTTAAAATATTTTTGTAAGGATGGGTATCCTTTTTTTCTTTGCAGGAACAAGCACATCATGATTGACTTGGGGACTGGCAACAACAACAAGATTAACTGGGCCATGGAGGACAAGCAGGAGATGGTCGACATCATAGAGACTGTGTACCGTGGGGCTCGCAAAGGTCGCGGCCTGGTGGTGTCACCCAAGGACTACTCCACCAAATACAGATACTGAGGCGCATTGTCAGCCTGTGGATGAATGTTGTGGAGCCATTTTCATGTGGCAATATTTTAAACTATTTAAAGCCTTTGAAAAAGTGCGTGAAACTCAAGGGCTGAGGATCTCTGAGATATTGATCACAGGGCCTTAACTAGCTGAAATAAACATGTGGGGAGAGGAACAGTCATAATTGTTTGATATATAGATTACTGATGTTGGTAGTCAGAGTTAATCCTTATCTTTACCCCTGGAGTGAAATTAAGGTGTTTATTCCTATGAGGCCATTGTGTTTGCCTACTTGATTCATTTGCTAGGGCTGCCATAACAAGGAACCACAAACTGGGTGATTTAACTACAGAAATGTGTTCTCTCACAGTTCTGGAGGCTGGAAGTCTGCAATCAAGGTGTGGGCAGGGCTGAATCTCTCTGGCTGTGAGGGAGGATCTGCTCCAGGTCTGTTCCCAGCTTTTTGTAGTTACTGGCAGTCTTTGGCTCCCCTTGACTTGCAGGTGCTTCATCTTGATCTCTGTTGCCTTCACATGGTGGTCTCCCTGTGTGGGTGCCTGTCTCCAAATTTCTTCTCGTAAGAACATAATGTTGGATTAGGGCCCACCTTGTTCCAGCATTACCTCATCCTAATTACTTCTGCAACAACTGTGTGTCCAAAAAGGTCTGAGGTACTGAAAGTTGGGGCTTAAATATATAAATTTTGGGATGATACAGTTCAACCCATAACAGAATCCAAAGGCTTAATCTTATCCTTGTTATAAAAACAGCACAATAAATACTGTTTGGAGCCTTCCCTTTAAGGAGTAGAAGAACTATTTCTTATTCCTCCCAAGATTGTATCTGATGTACTTAAATATATTGCATTTTCTGTAGAAACCATGATCCTTCCGTCCATATAGTTAAAAAGTTTCCTTATTACAGTCTTGGGTTTCTCTTGCCCATGTCTTATCCTAACAGTGTGGATGGTTGGTTGGGATCTTGCCTGTCACATCTTAGCACACACCCACACTCTGAAATGAAAGTGAGTGAATGCAGTGGGGGGCGGGGGGAGGGCAGGGTTGTCATCTAAGCACACTCAAGGCCTCTGTCTTGCCTGAGTCTCAGCCTCTGCTCTACTGAATGACCTTGGCAGGTTGCCT
This sequence comes from Carlito syrichta, assembly GCF_000164805.1. Taxonomy (NCBI): domain Eukaryota; kingdom Metazoa; phylum Chordata; class Mammalia; order Primates; family Tarsiidae; genus Carlito; species Carlito syrichta. The sequence goes on from NW_007044728.1 coordinate 153,675, forward strand.
TCTCTGATCTGCTGTTTTCTGTCTGCCTTGTGCACAGATGTCTTGGCACAAGGACACAGAGAACCTGGTGGGGTAGTCGTGTTAAGTGCTCACTGCTGTGGTTAGATTGTAACTGAAAACACAGGAGTACTCATAGAAGAATGAAACAATCCGTAAACACTTACAAACAAGTGCATGCTTTTTAAATGGACTTAAAATTTGAATGCAAATCTGTGATTCAATCCTGCTAGTGTTAATTGTCCCATTTATTAAATAGGGAGTATAATACCATATCATAGTAGGGGCTAGTGAAATAATCTATGTAGCCTCAAGTACCTGGCATATAATAGATATTCAGTATTACACTCCTGACATTTTTTTCAGAGAAGGTAAAACAGATAGCCAGTGAACACATGAAGAGATACTCAACATGACTGCTAATTAAGGAAGTGCAAATCAAAACCACAAGACACCACTTCACACGCACTAGACTCAAAAGACAGATCATAAGTGTTGGCAAGGATGTGGATAAATTGGAACCCTCAAAGTTGAATTCATAATGATTTGGACTCTGCATTCCAAGTTTATCTCTTATTACACAATTACTGTCTATCTTGCCCTGAGCTAAGTGGTTTGCAAGCAATTTTCTCGGATCCTTACAACCACCTACCAGGTGATTTTGCACAGATGGAAACTAAAGCTTAAATTGCCCCAAGTTACAACCAGCAACAGAGGATATGAGTTTGAAACCTAGATCTGCAAGGCTGCCAGCCTTACTTCAACTATGGTACTATGTTGCTTTAATCAAGTGGGATAAACTGGTGGTTTCTGTTTCCCATCTTCCCATGATGGTTTTTAGGCAAAGTCCATAAATAAGTGTAGCATCCGAACCGAGGCATTAGGCCTGGGAGGTACAGAATAGGGTAAGTAATCAAGTTTTCTAGAGAAACTGGCATGTGCACACATGGAAACAGGTAAGAATATCACAGCATTATTTGGAAACAATGTTAGTCAAACAAAATAAATCACCAAAGGACTCTTGTGCAGCAACTAGTGATTGCACTAGAGCTACACATATCAACAGATGAATCAAACGCTACTGAACAGAAAAGCAAGGTGCCATTCACAGTTGTAAGACATTCAGAGTAAAGATCTGGAACGTTGACTGGGCATGGTGGCTCATGCCTATAATCCCAGCACTTTGGGAGGCTGAGATAAGAGGATTCCCTGAATCCATGGGTTCAAGACCACCCTGGGCAAATTGGTGAGACCTCATCTCTACAATAAATCAAGAAAAGTTAGCTAGGTGTGATGGCGTACCTGTAGTTCCAGCTACTTGGAAGGCTAAGGTGGAAGGATCACCTGAGCCCAGCAGGGTGACACACTGGGGTGGCCGTGAGTGTGCCACTGCACTCCAGCCTGGGCGATGGAGTGAGATGCCAACTCAGTAAAAAAAAAAAAAAAGCATCTGTTTCTAGCATTTTTTGTGGCATTTTTATATTTACCATTATAAGCCATTAAAAGAATGCCCACATCCTAGTACTGGAAATCCTAGCCAGTCAGGCAAGAGAAATAAATAAAGGGTAACCAAATCGAAAAAGAAGAAATCAGACTGTAGGCTGACAACATGATCTTATAACTAGAGAATGCTAAAGACTCCTGGACTTGATCAATGAATTCAGTAAAGTCTCAGCACACAAAATCAATACACACAAATCGGTAGCACTACTACACACAAATAGCAACCAAACTGAGAATCAAATCAATAACAATTCAATTTACAATAGTAGCCAAAAAGCTAAGATATCTAGGAATATATTTAACCGAGGAGGTGAATGATCTCTACAAGGAGAACTACAAAACACTGATGGAAGAAATTACAGAAGACATAGAACAAGTGGGAAAAACATCCCATACTCATGGATTGTAAGAATCATTGTTAAAATGACCTTATTACCCAAAGCAATCTACAGATTCAATGCAATCCCATCAAACTACCAATGTCATTCTTAGAAAATTAGAAAAAACAATCCTAAAATTCATATAGAACCAACAAAATAGAACAATAGCCAAAGTGATCCTAAACTAAAAGAACGAAGCTGGCAGCATCACATTACTTGACTTCAAATTATACAAGGCTATGGTAACCAACACAGCATGGTATGGTACAAGAGCAGACACGTGGTCTAATGGAACAGAATAGAGAATCCAGAAATAAAACCAAATACCTACAAACCAATTGATCTTTGACAGAGCAGATAAAAACACTGCGGAAAAGACACCCTATTCAACAAATGGTGCTGTAACATTGGATAGCTACAGGCAGAAAAATGAAACTTGATCCCTATCTTTTTCACCATATACAAACATTAAGATGGATTACAGACTTAAACGTCAACTTGAAAACATAAGAATCCTAGAAGAAAACCAGGGGAAAATTCTGGAAATTGGCTTAGGCAAAGAATTTATGGCTAAAACCCCAAAAGCAAATGTAAAAAATAAAAAAATAAGTGAAACTTAAACCAAAAGTTTCTGCACAGCAAAATAGATAAACAAGCCTGTAATCCTAGCACTTTGGGAGGTCAAGACCAGCCTAGGCAACATCATGAGATCTCATCTCTACAAAAAAATTAGCCAGGTGTGGTAGAACATACCTGTAATCCCAGCTATCCAGCAGGCTGAAGCAGACGGATCACCTGAAACCAGAAGGTTGAGGCTGTGGTGAGCCATGATCATGTCACAGCTCTCCAGCCTGAGCCACAGAATGAGACCCTGACTCCAAAAAAAAGGAAAAAGAAATAGGATTCCCTGGACAACTTGGTGAGAACTTGTCTCTACAACAAATCAAAAATCAGCCGAGTGTGGTGGCATGTGCCCATTGTTCCAGCTACTTGGAAGGATCACCTGAGCCCAGCAGGTTGAGGCTGTGGTGGCCATGAGCCTGCCACTGCACTCCAACCTGGTGACAGAGTGAGACTCCGACTCGGAAATCATCATCATCATCATCAACAGAGTGAATAGGCAACCTACAAAATGAAAGATATTCGCCAACTATAGATAGACAAAGGACTAATCCAGAATCTACAAACATGTCAAACTAACCAATAAAAAAGCAAATAGGGGCAACCCGCTTGGGTCACCTCCCACTGTGGGAGATTTTCCATCCTCTTAATAAATCTGCTTTTTCAAAAAAAAGAAAAGAAAGAAAAAAGCAATTAGATCTACTATTTGATCCAGCAATCCCACTATGCTAGTACACTTTCTTCCTCTGGCCTTCAGTTCTCTACAACAAAAAGCATCTTACAAAACAGTACAGGGGAGGCTGGGTGTTGTGGCTCACGCCTATAATCCCAGAGGAAAAGAAGTCGTTACACAAAAAAAGACACCTGAACTTACGTTTGTTGTGGCACAATTCACTATTGCAAAGATGTGGAATCAACCTAAATGTCCATCAACGGATCAGTGGATAATGAAAATGTGGTATACAAGGGGGATCCCAAAAAACCCAGAATTTATTAAAAGTTGTGTATTTATTCTTACACCTTCAGACACCTTCAAAGTATTCTCCATTTGATGCAATACGGCTATGGATACGCTTTTTCCTCTGCTCAAAACAGTTTTTGAATTTCTCAATTTGGATGCCTTTTAGTGCTTCTGCTGTTTTTTTGTTTCTCCTCTTCCACATTAGCAAAACGTTTTCCTTTGAGGGCTTTTTTTAATCCAGGGAAACAAAAAAGCCACTCAGGGTGAGATGGGGTGATAGGGAAGGTGGGGTACCACCTTTTTTTGGTCAAAAACTGCTGAACATTCCGTGTGGTGTGGGCAGGTGCACTTGCAAGTCACTCATCATGAAATGGGCAGAAACACTGAAAGAATCTCAATTCACTGAAGCCAAATGCAGCCTCTCACAACAACTCTAGCTGGTACACTGAGGCTGTTCCTAGAACACTTACCTAATGAGGGAAGCCTGTACTGCAAGGGGCCTGCCCTCCAAAAAATAATTCCTTTTTGGGGGGCATATATTATATACATACATACATACATACCATGGACTACTATTCAGTCATAAAAAAAGAATGAATATGTTTTGCAGCAACTTGGGTGGAATTGGAGAACATCATCCTAAGTCAACTAATGCAGTAATGGAAAACAAACACTGCATGTTCTCACTTATAAATGGGAGCTAAACAATGGACACTGGAGACTCAGAAGGGGGAGGGGAGAAAGGGTGGAGGGATAAAATTTTATCACCTATCAGGTACAGTGTGCACAGGTGGAGGTACTGGGTATACTTAAAGCCCAGACTTCGGTGCCACTGTATAATGCACCCACATAACCAAAAACTATTTGTACTCCCTAAAGTTATTGAAATAAATAATTGATTTTTTAAAAAAGAATGCCTACATTGTCCTGATGAGATTTGAACTGCCTCAGGCAGCCTAAGGTGCTCTGCTAAGGATGCATCCAGGTACTGTGTCAGTATACTTTCTTCCTCTGGCCTTTAGTTCTTCTCCACAACAAAAAGCATCTTATAAAACAGTACAGGGGAGGCTGGGCATGGTGGTTCACACCTATAATCCCAGCACTTGGGGAGGCCGAGGTGAGAGGATTGCCTGAGCCCATGGGTTCGAGACCAGCCTGGACAACTTGGTGAGACCTCATCTTACAATAAATCAAAAAATTAGCCTGGCATGGTGGCATGTGCCTGTGGTTCCAGCTACTTGGAAGGCTAAGGCGGAAGGATCGTCTGAGCCCAGCAGGTCGAGGCTGCAGTGGCCAGAAGCATGCCACTGCCCTCCAAGCTGGGTGATAGAGAGTGAGACTCAAACTCAAAAAAAATCCCCCCAAAAAACAGAAAACAGTACAAGGTATTTTGAAACTTGAAATGCATTAATTCCAAACAATCTTTGAGTTGTTCCTGGGCTGCAAGGATCGTGCCCAGCACTGGGCACACGAAGAACAAAACAAACATAGTGCTGCCCCACAAGGCAGATGAAGATCATGGATGCGTGGATGACAGCTGTGATGCCCAACAAGAGAGGTGCGTGACAGCATGGCGTGCAGCCAGCCCAGAGGAGCTCAGGGACGTGTCCTGAGGAAACTTCTCAGGCTGAAGATGTAAAAGGGGGTGACTAGGGACTGTGGGGGAAATGACTTGCCAGAAGGGGACCTACTCCTCTGGTGGGAGGCAGCTGGGCCTTTCTGAGACCTGGGGACCTTCCTGTGGTCAGGGTTATAAGTAACCTGGTTTGCATTTTAAATAATTATACTCCAATAAAAAAGGTAGCTTTAATTTAAAATTTGGTAAATTTCAGAAAATTGTACCCAGACATTTACCCTTTATGTAAGCTTTATATTTTCATAACTTTGTGTTAAATGAGTTTTAAATAATAGATACAAATATTGCATTTGATATTGAATTAACTCTTTTATTTAAGTATTCTGTGAACAAACTGCTTTCTATTAAATTTTGTATTAATCTACATTAGGGACATACATCTTAAATAATAAATATTAAAACAAGAGTGATTGGCCCTGTACAAATTTATCTATTTCCCTCCTTTCCTTTTGAAAACTCTCAGATGCCTATTTATTTATTTTAAAGACAGGGTCTCTAAATTAGCCCAGCTAATTTTTATTTTTATTTGTAGAGACAGGGTCTTGCTTTGTTCCTCAGGTTGGTCTCAAACACCTGGCTTCAAGAGAGTCTCCCACCTCAGCCTCTCAAAGTGCTGGGATTACAGGCATGAGCTACCGCGCCTAGCCTCAGATGCCTTTTAAATATATAGAACAGAGTGTTGGAAAATAGCAATCATTTATAAAAAATTGAGAAGATACTCAAGCACATACTGATATTATATAATAACAACTGATTTCCTTATGGGTAGGTCTGTGGTTTGAGTGAATATTTGAGATGTTAAATGCCAATCTATATAAAAAGGGGTAAGCTTAGAACTTCATTTAAAAAGAAGTTAGTATATTTTTGACAGTCTCAGTTTTAAATTTAGCTAACTAATGGAAGCTTTCTTTTCTACTTAATTTCTTTAAAATACTGGGTTTAAGCCGGGCTCGGTGGCTCAGCCTGTAATCCCACACCTTGGGAGACTGAGGTGAGTGGATTGCCTGAGCCTGCGGGCTCGAGACCCGCCTGGGCAACTTGGCAAGACCTCATCTCTACAATAAAAAAAAAAAAAAAAAAAGCCGGGTTCGGTGGCTCAGCCTGTAATCCCAGCACTTTGGGAGGCTGAGGTGAGTGGATTGCCTGAGCCCGCGGGTTCGAGACCCACCTGGGCAACTTGGTGAGACCTCATCTCTACAATAAAATCAAAAATTAGCTGGGCGTGGTAGCGCGCGCCTGTAGTTTCAGCTACTTGGAAGGCTGAGGCGGAAGAATCGCCGGAGCCCAGCAGGTCGAGGCTGCGGTGGCCAGGAGCAGCCACTGCACTCCAGTCTGGGCGACAGAGTGAGACTCCAACTCAAAAAAAAAAAAAATTAGCCTGGTGTGGTAGCGCGCACCTGTAATTCCAGCTACTTGGAAGGCTGAGGCGGAAGAATTACTGGAGCCCAGCAGGTTGAGGCTGCAGTGGCCGGGAGTGGCCACTGTACTCCAGTCTGGGTGACAGAGTGAGACTCCAATTCAAAAAAAAAAAAAATCAGATAAAATAAAATTAAATACTGGATTTATAAACTGCTTTATGTTACTGATGAGGATTCAACCTGTTTGGGTTACTTCAACTAAAATATCTACTATAATTTTTCACAGAATCAAATCAACTATCTTGATATTCAACTACCAAGAATATTGAATTTAAATGAGGCATTTTTAAAGATTTGCATTGGTCATACACAGTGGCTCATGTCTGTAATCCCAGCACTTTTGGGAGGCTGAGACAGGAGGATCACTTGAGGTCCAGAGTTCAAGACCAGCCTGGGCAACATAGTGAAACACCATCTCTACAAAAAATAATAAAATTAGCTGAACGCAATGTATGCACCTGTGGTCTGAGCTACTTGGGAGACTGAGTCAAGAGGATTGCTTGAACCCAGGAGTTTGAGGCTGCAATGAGCTATGATTGCATCACTGCATTCCAGCCTGGGTGACAGGAGTGAGACTCCATCCCTAAATAAACAAATAGCATTTAAAAAGACAGGCCCAGCTGGATGTGGTAGCTCAGGCCTGTAATCCCTGCACTTTCGAAGACAGAAGTGAGAAGATTACCTGAGCTCAGGGGCTCAAGACCAGCCTGAGCAACATGGCGAGACCTCATCTCTACAATAAATCCCAAAATCAGCCAGGCATGATGGTGCATACCTGCAGTTCTAGCTACTTGGAAGGCTGAGGTGGAAAAATTGCCTGTGCCCAGCAAGTTGGGGCTGCTATAGCAGTGAGCATGCCACTGCACTCCAGCCTGGGCAATAGAGTGAGACTCCAACTCAGAAAAATAAAAAAATAAAAAATAAAATAAAAAGACAGGCCCTATTGTTGAGAGTATCCAAGATGCTCCCTTTCTGAATTTGGCTAAATGCACTTGCCCTTCAATCACACTTCTGACCTAAGGAAATGTGCAGATAATTCATCAATGATTGCTCATTACACATCATTTATAATAGCATGAAAGTGAGAAGTAACCTCAGTGTCCAAGAGAATAGTTAATACTTAATTGTAAATATATTACATGTAAACTGTAAATATATTACAGCCATGTGATGGACTACTAGGCAGCCATAGCAAAAATATGTGTGAAATTTTCTTGTAGGAAAAATATGACATGCAAGGAAATCAGGATATTAGATTATAGGCAATATGATCAACTATGTAAGACTATGCATAGAAAAAATGCTAACAGTGGCTAATTGGCAGTAAAATTCTGGGTGATTTTAAGTTTTGTATGAAGAACATGATTTATAATACAAGAGAATAATAATTTTTTAAAATGAGAGTCTATAACTGACCTCTCCCCCACTACCACCTTTTTTTGGGGGTCAGGTCCCACTCTGTCACCAGGCTGGAATGCAGTGGTACGATCATGGCTCACTGCAGCCTCTACCTCCTGGGCTTAGGTGATTCTCCTGCCTCAGCCTCCTGGGTAGCTGGGACTACAGGCATGCGCCAGCACACCCAGCTGATTTTTAAAATTTTTTATAGAGATGGAGTCTTAATATGTTGCCCAGTCTGGTCTTGAACTCCTGGGCTCAAGCAATCCTCCTGCTTTGGCCTCCCAAAGTGCTGGAACAGGTGTTAGCCACCATGCCTGGTCTATGATCTTTTAAAAAAGATCTATACAAAATTTTAATTTGGAAAAAAAATTTGAACTAATACAGCTTATGTCTTTCTTCTATGATGTATAAATATTAGATATGCATTGAAAAATATTCCACTATTATTCACAACCATCTTTAGTAAGTGGTTAATCACCTCTTGAATTATATTTTAGTACTTTATTTTACTAAAATAAATTTTAAAATTAAATACTGAATATCAGAGTTCATGTTACATAAATTGTTACTAAAAAGCATGGTTTTCATTTTATCCCAGTTTCAAAAGACTTGTTTAATAACATCTTCAGGTCTGTAAGAAAAAAATTTTGAAAAAGGTTGATTTATGTATTATTAATGTACAATTAAATCAATTTAAATCAACTCAAATCCAAAGTTTTCAAGAAAGTACCTCAATTTCTTATAATTACTCAACATTTTTGTATAGAAAAAATTCGGTACACAGAAAAACATAAATGTAAAATGATTTTCCTTTTAGTCAAATGAGAGCCCATGTTGATTCAAAATTCACAATGAATAAGCAACATGACCTCTTCAAACAACAAAACATAACTGCTGTAAAATATTCCATTACCATGACCAACCACTAGAAGTATTCAGGGAAACATGCTTTTCCAACAATACACAGTCTGTCCGCATGTTAGCTAAATGCAGGAAAAGGATTACAGATACTGTCATTTAATGGGGCGGCTGATACAATGCCAAATCTATCAGGATGTAGAAGTTTTAAACATTTTGGGGTCACGGAGTCTCCTCCCCAACAGGAGCACATTTAGGGGATTGCAGAACCCCCTGAAATCCACAGCATAAATCCTATGTTAAGAACCCTGACAGCCAACCAACACAGGTTGATCCATACAGATTTAAACTTACACAGGTGCTTCTTTAATTTAAAGGGATTACCAGCTTTTAAATACAATTTTAGATATTGGACCTTCTCTCCTGCTGCTTCTAATGGCTATATGCACATCAAAAAAACTTAAACATTAACGGATACCCAATAGTTAGTGGGTTTTAAAAATCTAATCTACAACAGCCAGCTGAAGACTGGGCAGTTTAGTTACTGGAACACTACACTGCGCCTGGCTCTGTGCTAACCTCTTGGCTTGGTGTCCCATAGAGGTCAGGCCTACATGGTGCTGCCCTTAGGGTCTAAGATCTCAAGTGATAGGCAGCCTAGCCTCAGAGACTTATAGTTGGAGGGTGGAGGGCTTGAAGGCCAAGGGGCTTCTGGGCAGGTGGGACCTGTCTGATAGAACCTTAACAGGTAATGCTCTAGTCTTCATCAGTGTTTTAGAGCTCCTCCCACCAGTGTTTTGCAGCTCCTGTATAGCAGGACACAGGGTGAATGATCTTATTTACCAGGATACCAGATTTAGAGATTAATAAGTCACTGACAAGTAAACTAGCTTTGCTTTAGCAGGATAATTTGGGATAACAACTGTCAGTAAACAAAGGCATCTGAATGTTTCAATTTGATATGTTCATACATAAATTCAGAATATTGTCATAAAAATGTGCACAAACATTTTCATAAAAGTTATGTATCTCCATAAGTGTCACATGGGCATAAAAGCAGTTTGAGACCTGAAACTAAACATTTATTTGCATCTTCAAGACTAAGTGTTAAATCAGGGCTTAATGTACATAAAGCAACTTTAAATGGTTACATGAATATATAATTTCAAACAGAAACTAGTAGTTATAATTTCCTGCCTCAAATTCATCTGATTTGTGTTTTGATGGAATAGGGGTGAAAAGTACTCTAATAGTATACAATATTTAGATAAGAGAGCTTTTCATTTAAAATTTGTACTTTTAAAGGAATTTTATGAGAGTATTTTAATAGGTCTATTTGAAAAAGAGCATTCAGAAATATCTTTTATTATTCCTAGAGATTTTCATGTAGCACAGAGAACAGTAATTCCCACAGGGAGCAAATATGGGATTGTATTTTTCAAGACAAAACAATCCAAAAATATTCAGAAGGTGAACAGTTTTCTGAAAATGACCTTACCGTTTGTTCTTTCATAGAAGTTTCAATCCCTGCTTGCACCATTAAGTCATTTACATTCTTCTGCAATTCCTCAATGCGATGCCCCATTTCTTCCAGTACAATGTTAAGGAAAACTGCACGTGTAGAACTGGAATAGAGTAGCTAGCTAAAAATGCCCTCAAAGACCCTGCTTCAGACTGCACCTACATGCCAAAGGTACTCATAAAAATGCCATGCCAGATGCAACTGTTAAAATGAGGGATCAAAGACAGTCTTGATGTCATTGCAAATTAGTTATTTACCTGAGTTTTTCTCACTGTGTACGTTTTTTTTTTTCAGTCTGTCACCCAAGTTGGAATGCAGTAGCATGCTCCCGGCCACCGCAGCCTTAACCTGCTGGATTCAGGTAATCTTTCCGCTCTAGCCTTCCTAAAGTAGCTGGAACCATAGACATGTGCCACCGAACTCAGCTAATTTTCTGATTTATTGTAGAGATGAGGTCTCGCCAAGTTGCCCAGGCTGGTATCGAACTCCTCGGCTCAGGCAGTGCTCTCTCCTTCGCCTCACAAAGTGCTGGGATTATAGTTGTGAGCCACCATGCCTGGCCTTCTCACCATGTACCTTTAACCTTTAAACTGTGAGCTCATTTTGAAAACCTGGCTCTCCTTGGTTGGACATGGATATGAGGCTGTCTATGTTTAAGCCAACTCTGAATATGTAAATATAATGGACATTAACTCTTTATAAACTCTTTTTTAAAGCTGAGGGTCTTGCTATGTTGCTCAGACTGGCCTCAAACCCCCTAGGCTCAAGTGATCCTCCCACCACCCAAATAGCTAGGACCACAGGTGCACGCCACTGCCTGGCTGAAATTAGTTTTGTTTTGTTTTGTTTTTGAGTTGGAGTCTCACTCTGTCACCCAAGCTGGAGTGCACTGGCACGCTCACAACCACTGTAGCCACGATCTCAGGCAATCCTTCCGCTTCAGCCTTCCAAGTAGCTGGAACTACAGACGCATGCCACTATGCCTGGCTAGTTTTTTGTGTGATTTATTGTAGAGACGTGGTCTCACCAAGCTGCCCAGGCTGGTTTCAAACCACCCCCGGGCTCAGGCAATCTCTCACCTCGGCCTCCCAAAGTGCTGGGATTACAGGCTGAAATTAGCTCTTTTTAAAACCAGTCTTCCTATGGTTAATTTTATGTTTGAAAATCGTTTTTGTTCTCAAAATTTTTTGATTTTGTAACCCATTTACAAAATCAAAAGTTGCAAGCACAAAGTTTTTAAGGAATACACTTTAATTGTATAGACTGAACTCAAATTGGGCAAATTCTAGGGTAGATGTTACCTGTATATGGATTGGCTCAAACTACAAACATTCTATCCTAATTCTGTTTGATTTCGTGTTTCTAAGACAAAACAGTGAGTTGCTGAAGTTAAACAAAATGAAACAAAGACAGGGGGAGCTGTATCTAGCATCCTGTGTTGGGGACTGTCAGCATTGCATCCTGAGGTTTCTGGTTGCCTGTGAGAGTCCAGTGAGGGTGATGTAAGGGCCATAGGTGGTATTGTACATTTGTGTCCCTTGTACTTTATACTTATTTATACACAATGTCCTGTGATCCCTCAAGCAGGAAGTAAAACCTTCTGCCCGGGTGAGTAAGGATTAATATACCATGAGGCCACATGAAAGCCCAAATGTAAATACTGGGAAATCCTAGGCAAGTAATTACCTCCTAATAGACAAAAATATATCCCATATAATGTAAGAGCCCAAAAGCATTGCAGTATTTGTTAAAGATAGGAAAGGATATTTCTGAGGTTTAATGTTACAGTCAGAGCTTGAAAATGTTCTTGAAGTTCCTGAAATAGATCTTCCGCCTGAAAAAAATGAACCACAAGGCACTGAATACAATATTTACCATTGGTGGGAGACATTTCACATATAATGGACTGGACCCGTCCGTAAATGGTTCGTTGCCTTTTGACAAGGGATACCAAAGGCCTTAGATTCAGAGGGAAAGGAAAAATCTTCAACAAGCAGTGCGGGAGCCGCGAGAGCCAACTGCAAACTGAACCGGGTAGCACCAGTATCGCTCATGCCCACACCGGATCCCAGGCCCCGGGACCACCGGGAAGCTCTTTCGGAGCGGGGTATGGGAGGACGACGAAGGGGGAAGGAGGACGGAGGGGGAAGGAGGACGGAGGGGGAAGGAGGACGGAGGGGGAAGGAGGACGGAGGGGGAAGGAGGACCGAGGGGGAAGGAGGGAGGCGGCGGAGAGGGATACAGGACGGAGGGGTCACGGGATGGAGGAGGGAGAGACGGGGGTGGGAGGCAGAGACGGAGGAGGGAGATGGAGGCGGAGGGGCACCAGATGGAGGAAGGTGAGGCAGGGGACAGGGGAGAGAGGGGGCATTCACCGCGTCTCGCAGCGCGCGCCCGCCGGGGGCTTCCGGGTCCCGCGCGTCCATGTGAGCCCCGGGCGGGGCGTCAAGTGGGTCTGGTGTGTCCCTTGGGCCGCGAGGACCCGACGTGCTGGCCGGCATCCACGCGGACCTGGAGCGAGGTCCCGCCAGGCAGATCCACAGTAACCGCCGCGCTAACCCCGGCGCGTATCCGACACCTGCGCAGACCCGGACGCGTGGACCCGGGGGCGGCGCCCGGAGCGGATTCCTGCGCGAGGCGCGGCTCGTTGGTCCGGAGTTGGCGTGGGGGCGCTCAGGGAGAGGATTCAGCCCACCATCATCCCTGGCCCAGGCGCTGAGACCTGGGTTTGCCGGACCTGCAGTGTTCTCGTCCCATCAGGGATGCGGAAAGTGACCGAGCTGTGTCTGGTGGGGCCACCCCAACAGCCCGGAGCCCAGCCCAGCGCCCAACCCCAGAAGCCCAGGTGGCTGAATGTGTCTGTGAATGAGAAGAGGCCACACGTGACGACACCACATCGTCGGTCACCAGGAAATGGCAAGCCCAAACCACAGGGAGATGCCGCTGCGCCTCCCCTGGGATGGCTAGAATCAAGTAAGTGCACGATCGGGGCTGAGGAATGTAGCCGCACACAGCTGGGGGGATGCACAGGCAGAAAAGTCTGGTGGATCCCCGAAAAGATAAACGTGGGGTATGACCTAGCCATTCCATCCATTGGAGTGTGCCCAGGGAACAACATGAGTTCACACTCAAGCTTGTACACCAATTTCACGGCAGCATCATTCACAGGCGTCAAAGGGTGGGAACATCCCAAATGTCCATCCACAGGTAAATAAACACAACGTGGCATATCACATGATGGAATATTCCTCAGCCATAAAAGAGGCTTAAGCAGATGAGCCTTGACGACATCATGCTTGTGGAAAGAAGCCAGACACCAAAAGCCCCATAGGATGTGCTCCCACTTGTATGAATGTCCAGAACAGGCAAGTCCATGGAAGCAGAAAGTAGATTGGTGGTTCATCCCTGTAGGCCCAGCACCTTGAGAGGTTGAGGCCCGAGGATCGCTTTAGTCCAGGAATTCAAGGCTGCAGTGAGTTATGATTGCATCACTGCACTCTAACCTGGGCAACAGAGAAAAAGTAAAAGAAAGAAGGTAGAGTAGTGATTGCTGGGGCTGGAGGGAGGACGGGGAGCAGGAGAGACTTATGGGTAAAGAATTTATTTGGGAGGGGACAGAAATGTTCTAAAATTAGACTGTGATGATGGTTGCACAACACTGTGAATATACTTAAAACCATGGAATTGCTTCTCTTAAATGGGTGGCTTTATAGTATGTGAATTATGTCTCAATAAAGCAGCTAAATGATAATATTTTAAAACATGGCCATTTTGTCAATTTCTGTTTTTCTCTGAGGTGGGCTGAGCTGGGAGCATTTTCGTAGAGGGGTGGTGTGGACACCTGGTAGAGGCATGTGGGGAGAATGTTGGCCCAGGTGGGGCTCCGGGCCCCACCCAAGGAAACTACAGCTGGGAGCAATCCTGTCTGACCACTTCTGGGAGGCATATGCAGAGGAGCCCTGGGAGGGAAGGTCATCCCGGGCAGGTTGTGCAGCTGCAGCCAGGAAGGCACAGCTGGGTCATGGGGAAGCCTGCCTGATGCAAGGGCCAGTGAGTCCAAGTCGGTGGTGTTTCTGTCAGAAACACATTTGAGTTTCAAGGCCCAGAACTCACTCCTTAAGCAAACTTGAAAAAAATGGAAACATTCAGGAGTGAAACAAGACAGAGCCGACCTGGCTTCAGCCCTTTCCAGGAATGTTCTAGTCTCTGGAGCTGGGAGGAGCTGGGCCATGGGCGGGGTTCTACATCAGCCCACAGGCACAAAACCCGTTGGACGGCTTTCCTTCCTTCTAGAAAGTTCTAGAAACTCCACCCTTCCTTTACTCTAAAAGCACTGAGCATGGATGCTTCACTTCAGGGACAGCCCAGTATTGTGTTCATGGTGGGACCTCCCCCCCTTTTCTGTTGATTTCAGGGGACAGATTCCCTTGTGGTAGGGTGAGGTGGGTGAGGGCAGACCAGATGGTTTCCTGGTGCTCGAGACCGCCCCCGGCCTGCTGTCCATCCCTCATTCAGGCAGGGTGGGGCCACAGCTCCACTCACTCAGCTCACCAGTGACAGCATTTTGGACACCTACGCCAGTGGAAGCAGGCCGGGGTGGGACTTTGGGGAGTTTGTGCACACCTGGAGCTGGTCACCCCCCAGATCTTGACACACTGCCCCAGGTGCAGTTTTGAGCTCCATAGGTATGCTTTGCTAATTAAAACACAACAAGCAGGGCGCCGGCCTGGCCCACAGGATGCTGGACCTGGCCATGCAGAAGACGGGAAGAACGTGCCTCTGACCTGGGCGAGCCACTCATTCCAGTAGGCCTTTTAGGAGGCTTATGTGGGCTGTTCTTCTGCCCCAGGTCCTTCTTCAAGATAGTCTTCCAGAACAGTCTGAGCAGGACCAGCAAGCATCTGATGGACACGGCAGTCTAGGCCCCACCTGGAGAGAGGCTCAGCCAGTCTATAGATAACAAGCATCCATAGCTCCCAGGTGGAGACCCAGGACCACCCTACTGGAGACAGAATGTCTGAAACTGGCAGGCTCCGAAGAGAGCAGGGAGATCCCACAGGGAGCCAGGATCCTTCATTGAGTCAGAACACAGGGAAGACTGGGATCAGGAGCTGCAGGTAGCCGTGAGATGGGGCTCACTGGAGTCACCAAAGGGAGAACCAGTAGGAAAGAAGGAAGCTGTTACAGGGGCTGCAAAATCCCCCGTGTAGCGGGGACATGGGTGGTTGGGCTGGGACAGGGTCAAAGTTCATAGGGGACAAGTGATCAAGATGCATTACAGTGGTATATCTTGGATCTCAAGCCACAATGCCCAATCACCTAGGAACTTGTGGAAATACACACTCCTGGCTCTTCTGGAATCTACCTACTAGCATACCCCAGGGACTTGGAATTTGCATTTCAACAAGTATGAAACACAACACCTGTGCCTGTCAAGGATAAGTCACAACACTGGGTGAAGTAGGCATGATGCCTTGGGTCTCGAAGAGAAAGAAAGGGAGGCTCAGCCTCCGTGTGTGTGTGTGTGTGTGTGTGTGTGTGTGTGTGTGTGTGTGTGTATGGGGGGGGGGCAGCCATGGGAGTACCACAGAGTTCCCAGGTACTATGGGAAGGGTCAACAGAATGCAAATGGAAGGCAGACAGAATTGTGCTCTCTCTACCTAGGGAAGTAGGAAAGGTATCACAGAAAGAGGGATATCCAAGTGGTACCACTGGAGGAGGAACAAATATATTTCTCATGTTCTCATTAAATCTAGACAATAACCCAACAAGGCATTTACCCACTTTACACACGGAGATGCCAGCAGAAGAGACAGGTTGAGGCCTCTGCTGCCTGCATTCCTCTGCCACTGCAGTCCCTCTTGGTTCTGTCTGCTGTCTGTAAGGGGACCAGGATCCTTCATTCTTAGATCACGGAGAGCCCGAGTCACAGGCCTCTCTGTGGGAGGTCAGGAATCTGGGCTACAGGTGGGTGATGGGCAGGCATCCTTGTGCAAGTGATTCATCTTGTGAAGCCTGATCCAATTTTCTTTGGCATAAAAGTACATCTTCCCGGCCGGGCTTGGCTCAGCCTGTAATCCCAGCCCTTTGGGAGGCCAAGGTGAGTGGATTGCCTGAACCCGCAGGTTTGAGACCAGCCCAGGCAACTTGGTGAGACCTCATCTCTACAATAAATCAAAAATTAGCCGGGTGTGGTAGCGCATGCCTGTGGTTCCAGCTACTCTGAAGGCTGAGGTGGAAGGTCCAGTAGGTCGAGGCTGTAGTGGCTGTGAACGTGCCACTGCACTCCAGTCTGGGTGACAGAGTGAGATTCCAGCTCAAAAAAAAAAAGTACATCTTCCTCAACCTAGATATCCACACACCAAAGAATGAAGTGGGACCCTTCCTTTATACCAAAAGTTAACTCAAAATTGATCAAAATCCTAAATATAAGAGGTAAAACTATAAAACTCTTAGAAAAAACGTAGGGGAAAAGATTCATGATGTTGGATTTGGTAATGATTCTTTTGGATATAACACCAAAAACACAGGCAACAACAAAAACAATAGACAAATTGGGCTTACTGAAAATTAAAAACTTTTGTGCATCAAAGGTCACTGCTAGCAGCATGAAAAGGCAACTCACAGAATGGGAGAAAACACTTGCAAACCATGTATCTGATAAGGGATTGATGTTCAGAATATATAAAGAACTACAACTGAACAACAACAACAAAAAATTCAAAAACAGTGAGACCTCCTCCTTTACGAAAAAATTAAAAAATGAGCCAAACATGGTAGCACACGCCTGTAGTTCCAGATACCCATAAGGCTGCAGTGGAAGGGTCACCTAAACCCAGGAATTTGAGGCTGTGGTGAACTGTGACTGTGCCACTGCACTCCAGCCAGGGTGAAAGAGTGAGGCACCAACTCAAAAAAAAAAAAAAAAAAAAAGGAGGCTGGGCTCGGTGACTCAGCCTGTAATCCCAGCATTTTGGGAGATCGAGGCAAGTAGATTGCCTGAACCCACGGGTTTGAGACCAGCCTGGGCAACTTAGCGAGAACTTGTCTGTAAATAAATCAAAAATTAGCTGGGCATGGTAGCACGCACTGGTAGTTCTGGCTACTTGGAAGGCAGAGGTAAAAGGATTGCCTGAGCCTAGCAGGTCGACGCTGGGGTGGCCCTGAGCATGCCACGGCACTCCAGCCTGGGTGACAGAGTGACACTCCAATCCCCCCCCCAAAAAAGGAAAAGGATTTTGTTAGATCTCACTGGGGCCTCCAAAAATGTTAGGGCACACTTTCAGCGGGGCCTTCAGATTGTAAGATCAGGCCCGCTGGGTGTGGGGGGTGTGTCTGGTGTGCGATCCCATG
Source organism: Carlito syrichta (assembly GCF_000164805.1). Taxonomy (NCBI): domain Eukaryota; kingdom Metazoa; phylum Chordata; class Mammalia; order Primates; family Tarsiidae; genus Carlito; species Carlito syrichta. The sequence goes on from NW_007044728.1 coordinate 171,325, forward strand.
CTACATGAAAGGTGCAAAGAATTGCACAGAAGTTAGATTAGAAAATATAGTTTATTTAGAAGGTAATTTAGAGAGAGAGAGAAAAAAAAAAGAGAGGAGATTCACCTCCCCAAGGTAGGGGAGGGGGCCAAAGCCAGGAAACATGGCACAGTCATAGCTCAAAGACCACATAGCCACACCAGTGTCTAGCACGGCACATAGCCACACCAGGGTCTAGCACGGCAATGGCAAGTGGCTGCTCATGGTTGAATCCTTTTAACCTTTTCCTTTGATGGGGGAAGGTCATTAAGGGGACTGGGTGGTGGTCTGCTCCACGTCATCATGAAGGGGCAGGTAAGTCCAGATACTGAAATCAGGTGATGGACAGCAAGCAGATGGGTGGATTAGTCACATGATTGCTGCTATGGTGGTAGGCTAGATGGGAAGAGACAAGGGGGGAGGGTTTTTTCCTGCAAGAGACTTGTCAGGCGTTTCCAATCCACAAACTAGACTGAAAGGTGGAAATGCAAACCAGTGCAACCTCTTTGGAAGACAGTGTGGCAATTTCTGAAAGAACTGGAAATTGACCTTCCATATGACCCAGCAATCCCCCTATTGGAAATATACCCGGAGGAACTCAAGTCATTCTACCAAAAAGATACTGCACATACATGTTTGTTGCAGCTCTATTCACAATAGCAAAAACATGGAACCAACCATGCTGTCCATCGAATCTGGCAAAAAACTGTGGTACATATATACAGTGGAATATTATGCAGCCATAAAGGACAAACAAATGGACTTTGCAGCAACTTGGATGGATTTAGAGTCTATCATACTCAGTGATCTATCACAGAAACAAAGAACACTGTACCATATGTTCTCACTCATAACTGAACCTTGAACAATTATCATAATACTATAAGAAAGGGATTGGCAGTAGTGGGAAACTGCCAGGGGAGGAGAGTGGGATTGGCAGTTGAGGGAAACTGCCAGGAGAGGAAGGAGCACACCTCATCAATAAAGGTACCTGCATAATGAACATTTATATACTTAACCCTGAATTGTACCCCACATCTTTAAAAAATAAAAATAAATGCAAAAAAATAAAAATATTAAAAAGATGGTCTTATTATCATTTTAATGGCTTCAGCCAGCTAAGGGATGATCTCTGACCTTCCACAAGGAACCTGAAAGTTTCCTAGAGATTATTATGCAAAACCATGAATTGAAAGGTTGGGCTGTCCTTGTCTTGCATCTGATGGAGAGTTGCCAAGGGGGTGGGGTAGGCTGCCAGCTTGGTCTACAGTAGAATGTGTGAATGCTTCCTAAAACCTGCCTATTGGAAATTTATCTATCTATGTCCAACCTGTGCTAGATTCAAAGCATGTCAGGGGTAAAGTCTAAGCAAAAATGGTTATGCTGAGGCAAAAAGACTATGCTAAACTAAGTTAATTCTAGGTTTCTATAGGTACCTCCTTTCAGATTTGAATAGACATTTCTCCAAAGATGATATTGGAGTGACCAATAAACTCATGAAAAGATGCTCAATGTTACTAGTCATTAGGGAAATGCGAATAAAATCCACGATGAGATACAACTCACTATGGCTTGAATGTGTTCCCCAAACTTTATGTGTTGGAAACTTCATCTCCCAGGCAAAGGAATTGAGAGGTGGGATCTTTCAGTGGTGATTATGTAATGAGGGCTCTCCCCTCAGGAATGAATTAATGTCATTATCATGGGAGTGGGCTATCTCAGGAGTGGGTTCCTGATCAAAGGACAAGTTCAGCCTCTTCTCTCTCTCTCTCTCTTTCTCTGTCTGTCTCTCTCCCTCTATCTCTGTCTCTCTCCCCCTCCTCCCTGTCTCTCTCTCCCCCTCCCTGTCTCCCTTTTTCCCT
>NW_007044728.1:173405-182428 GCF_000164805.1 Carlito syrichta
CCCTCCTTCTCTCTCCCTCCTTTCTGTCTCTCTCTCCCTCCCTCCCTCCCTGCTTTCCTCTCTTCCTCTCTGTCTCTTCTCCCCCCTCCTCCTCCCTCTTCTCTTCACCCCAGTCCCCCACCACCTGTCTTCCACTTTCTACCATGGGAAGACACAACAAGAAGTCTCTCACCAGAAGCCAGCCCCCTGACTTTGAACTTGCCAGTCTCCAGAACTGTAACAAACAAATCTCTGTTTTTTAAAAATTACCCAGTCTTGGGATTCTGTTATAGCAACAAAAAAACAAATAAAGACACCACTTCATACACATTAAGCTGGCTAGATGCCAAGACAGACAATAACAAGCGTTGGTGAGGATGTGGAATCCTCACACACTGCTGGTGGGAATGTCAGATAGTGCAGCCACTACGGAAAACAGTCTGGCAGTTCCTTGAAAAAGTAAACAGAATCATCATGTGACCCAGCGATTTCACTCCTGGGTATGTACCCAAAAGAACTGAAAACAGGATCTCGAGCAGATATTTGCACTCCCGTGTTCATAGCAAAATTGTTCACAATAGCCCCAAAATCCAGCAGTGGATGACAGAGGCACACAATGGAACAACACTGAGCCTTATAAAGGAAGGAAATTCTGACATATCTTACACGGACAAACCTTGAAGACATTATGCTGAGTGAAATAAGCCAGTTACAAAAGGACAAATACTGTAGGGTCCCACTTAAATTAGGTCCTTAGCATCATCAAAATCAGAGATAGAAAGTTGAACAGTGGTGCCAGGGGCCAGGTATGGGGAGTGAGTGTTTAGTGGGTACAGAATTTCAGTTTGGGAAAATAAAAATTTCTAGAGATGACAGTGATGTTGAACAACAATGTGAATGTACTCAATGCCACGGGACTGTAGACTTAAAAATGCATTACAGTGGTAAACTTTACATTATGTATACTTTACAATGAGAATTTTTCTTGAAGTACACTTCCCTAGCTTAAAACCTCAAGCTAAAAATTTCAGGACCGAGGAAAACCTTGATTTTTCTTTCCCACACCTGTTGTATTTTTTTAAACATATATTTGTTCTGTCTCAACTGTCACTTCTTTGGCCCAATGACAACCTACTCAGAAACTCTGAGAACCCAATCTCTACTGAGAAACAGGACCTGCCATTCCACACCTAGCATCCAGTTGGCCTTTCATCTGCAGTGCCTAGTCAGGGATCACATTCTAAGTCCTGCCCATGTGGGAGATGAATTCATTAATTTGGAAGTGAGAATAAAGAAACTCAGTTTGTTAAGAATATTAAAGTTCAGGAATTTGGGTCGGGGGAAAAATCCTTTAGCATAATAGGATGGCAATCCTTATTTTCATTGTATAGAGTAAAAGTTGAATAAAAACTAAAGTAAAACTTTATAACCAATATAAGGTATTGTCAGTATATATTTAGACAATTGTGTTAGGTTTAATTATAGGAAAAAATTTCTATCTAAAATAACTTTTTAAGAAAGTCTTCTTCTCATACCTCTGATAATTAATAAATATCAGGAATACAACTATATATTACCAGATTTATTTATTTATTTATTTTTGAATTGAAGTCTCACTCTGTCGCCCAGACTGGAGTGCAGTAGCACACTCCCGGTCACCGCAGCTTCAACCTGCTGGGCTCCAGTGATCCTTCCACTCAGCCTTCCAAGTAGCTGGAACTACAGGCACGCGGTATTATGCCTGGCTAGTTTTTGATTTATTGTAGAGATGAGGTCTCGCCAAGTTGCCCAGGTGGGTCTCGAACCCCCGGACTCAGGCAATCCGCTAACCTTGGCCTCCCAAAGCGCAGGATAACAGGCTGAGTCACCGAGCCTGGCCACCAGGTTTATTTAAGAATTTTCCTCATTTTTCTAACCCCTCTAGTTCTTGTGATGGAATAGTCTCAATTCTCACATTTAAAATTTACTAATCAGTCCGGTGCGATGGCTCACACCTGTAATTCCAGCACTTTGGGAGGGCTAGGTGGAAGGATTGCTTGAGCCCAGAAGTTCGAGACTGGCATAGGCAATATAACGAGACTTCATTTCTTAAAAAAAAAAAAAAAAAATATCCAAAGATTAGCTGGGCGTGGTGATGCATGCCTGTAGTCTCAGCTGTTGGGAGGTTGATGAAGAAGAATTGCCTGAGCCCAGGAGGCGGTGGTGAGCCGTGATTGTGCTAATAATCAAACAAATAAAATAAAATAAATTGCTAATCAATCATGTCTAAACCTTACTTAGAAGCTGGAGTCCAACCCTAATGATAAAGTGTCCAGGCCAATGAGACAGCTTCCATCTGCAGGTGGAGAAACCGAGGACAGAGGGCACATGGGTGTCTAGTGATAGGACCATCCTCTTCTCTGCTCAAACTCTTCAGTGACTATGGTTACACTGCAGGGTATTTAAAGCGGCCTCCTCTACTTTAGAAACCCAGCGAGATGATAATACACCTTCCTGATTTCACAGGGAGAGGCCATAGGCAGATGAAGCAACAAGTTGTTTCTTTTTGGCTTGATGGAATGACTTCCAGGACAGCTCTGCTTTCCCACTAGCTTGGGATAAGTGCAGAGAACTGTGCCTTTCCTCTGGGTATGCTGCCCAGTTGTGTGTGAATCAGCAAATGAGAAACTGCTGGGTGTGAGCCTTGGATGAATAATTGACCTTGGAAATCTATAGTATTAAATATTTAAGAATAGCCACATGTACTGTGAAGCTATAGAAATCAGGCAGTGTTTTCCTGGTTTGGGGGCAGACAAATGGGAAGAAAACAGTCTGTAGGTCAGGTGCAGTGGCTCACGCTTATAATCCTAGCACTTTGGGCGGTCGAGATGAGAGGAGTGCCTGAGCTCACGGGTTCGAGACCAGCCCAGGCAACTTGGCGAGACCTCACCTCTACAATAAATCAAAAAATTAGCTGGGCATGGTGGCGTGTGTGTGTAGTCACAGCTACTTGGAAGGCTGAGGTGGAAGGATCACCTGAGCCCAGCAGATCGAGGCTGCGGTGACCATGAGCATGCCACTGCTCTCCAGCCTGGGCGACAGAGTGAGACTCCAACTCAAAAATAAAACAAAACAAAAAACAGTCTGCGTAAGATTGATGTACCTAATGTAGAAACAAAGATGAGAAGAAGAAGAGCAGAAGACAAATATGAAGCAAAACTTTACATTGGAAACACAATTTTATTTTATTTTATTTATTATGAGAAAGATCTTGCTCTGTCACCCAGGCTGGAATGCTGTGACTGGATCATGGCTCACTGCAGCTTCGAATTCCTGGGCTCAAGTGGTCCTTGCATCTTAGCCTCCCAAAGTGCTTCGACTATAGGTGCGAACCATTTTGCACCCAACTAAATTTTATTTTTAATAGTTGAGAACATCAGAGTACAACCACATGTGGGATAAGCTCTCTCCCTTGAGGCGTGAATTCCTGTGGAGGTGCCCAGATGGTCCTCAGATCCAGCATGAATGGTCTTATTTGCAAGACCTTAAGTCTAAGGTATCGCTGATTTTAGGGTACTCTGTTATCTCCAATAAAAGGAGGATTGCTGTCAATTAAACTGTCATATTCACACCCAGCTTATTTTTATTTTTTTATTTTTGAGTTGTAGTCTCACTCTGTTGCTCAGACTGGAGTGCAGTGGCCGCTCCCAGCCACCGCAGTCTCACCTGCTAGGCTCCGGCGATCCTTCCACCTCAGCCTTCCGAGTAGCTGGAACTACAGGCGCGCGCTACCACGCCCGGCTAATTTTTTGATTTATTGTAGAGATGAGGTCTCACCAAGTTGCCCAGGTGGGTCTCGACCCTGTGGGCTCAGGCAATCCACTCACCTCAGCCTCCCAAAAGGCGTGGGATTACAGGCTGAGCCACGGAGCCCGGCTTCTTATTTTTAACTGATACTCATTGAAAGATCTGTCATAATGATTAATGCTAAGAAATGGATATATATATTTCATTATGTTATTCTTTCTACTTTTGTGTATGTTTAAAAATTCTCATTGAGAAATTTTAAAAAGAAGAGTTATTTTTGGAGTATAGATTTGGGCATACCAATCTGAATATAAACTTTTTGCTCCTTTTTATTTATTCTAAAATAGCTCTATTAGTTTTATAATTTTTATTTGCTTGTTTTGAGTAGGAGTCTCACTCTGTCACCCAGGCTGGACTGCAGTGGCATGCTCACGGCCAATGCAGCCTCGATCTGCTGGGCTCAGGTGATCCTTCCATGTAGCTGGAACCACAGGCATGCACCATGATGCCTGGCTAATTTTTTTGATTTTTTTTATTGTATAGGTGAGGTCTTGCCAAGTTGCCCAGGCTAGCTAGAACCTCTGGACTCAGGCAATCCTCTTGCCTCCACCTCCCAAAGTGCTGGGATTACGGTTATGAGCCACCACACCTGGCTTAGTTTTGTAATTTTAACCTTTGTTTTTGAGACAGGGTCTCCCTCTCTCACCCAGGCTAGAGTACAGTGGTGTGATCATAGCTCACTGCAGCCTCAACCTCCTGGCCTCAATGATTTACCTTAACCTCCCAAAGTGCTGAGATTACAGGCGTGAGGCATCCCACTTGGCCTCAACTTTTATTTTTTAATGCAACATTAATCAACTCTTTCCCAATCCCATTAATTATTTACTATGCAATTCTGGTCCCATTTTGGTAAGTGCTCTTTCCGGAAGTGACAGCTGTGAGTAATGAGAACCTCCTGTATTGTGTGACTTTTGTTGGCTTGAATTTTAAGAGTGGCTCTCAAACTTGGCTTCACATCAGAACTCCAGGGGAAGGCTTAGGCTGCCTGACTCACACCATCCCCTTTTCTAGTGCTCTGCAGGTGGGGCCTGGACATTCTGGGTTTTACAGTCTCTCAGAGGTTTCTATGTCTGACCCAGTGGTCTAGAGCTTTGGAATGTAGCTTTAGAGCACTCAGTAGAGAGTAGCACAATGTAGGTACCAGAAACTTCCTAATTCCTCATTGCTGTCCTTTGTGGCATTCATTTGTCCATGTGCTGTAAACACCCAATACGTTGTGCCTTTATTGCTTTAAACAGTGGTCTTTAAAAACATTATTTTATTAAAACTTTTTTTTCGAGTTGAGGGTCTCACTTTGTTGCTGAGGCTGGAGTGCAGTGGCACAATCACAGTTTACCACAGCCTTGACCTCTTGGTTCAGGTGATCCTTTGGCCTCAGTCTCTCAAGTAGCTGAGACTATAGGCATATGCTACCATACCTGTTTTTTTGTTTGTTTGTTTGTTTGTTTGTTTTTGTAGAGACAAGGCCTTGCTATGTTGCCTAGGTTGGTCTTGAACCCCTGGACTCCAGCAATTCTCCTGCCTCAGTCTCCCAAAGTACTGGGATTACAGTCATGCGCCATTGCACCTGGCCTAAACAGTTGTCTTAGATAAATTAAGAATAAGAAAAATGAGATATTTTAATTTACCTTCATTTATTCCGCCTCTTCCTTTCATTATGCAGATCCAAATTTCTGAGCTCTCTCATTTTCCTTCTTGCTTTTCTTAACACTTCTCTCAGGGCAGGTCTACCAACAGTAAATTTTCTCAGTTTTTGTTTTTCTTTTCTTTTTTCTTTTTGAGTAGGAGTCTCACTCTGACACCCAGGCTGGAGTGCAGTGGCATGCTCACAGCCACCACAGCCTTGGCCTGCTAGTTTCAGGCAATTATTCTGCCTCAGTCTTCCAAGTAGCTGAAACTACAGATACATGCTACCACACATGGCTTGTTTTTTATTTATTGTAGACTCAGTCCCACCAAGTTATCCAGGCTGGTCTTGAACCCCTGAGCTCTGACAATCCTCTCGCCTTGGCCTCCCAAAGTGCTGGGATTACAGGCTTGAGTCACTGCTCCAGGCATAGCTTCACATCAGAACTCTATTGTAAGAAGTCTATTGTAATTCTCTTCCTTATTCCTCTACAGGAAAGGTGTTTCTTTCTCTGTTTTTCGTCAAGATTTTCTCTCTGTCTTTGGTTTTATTCAGTTTGAATACGACAGGCCTCACTGTGGTTTTTGTTTAGTTTTGCTTCTTTTTTGTTCTTTATCCTGCTTGGTGCTCTCTGTGCTTCCTGGATCTGTGGTTTGGTGTCTGTACTTAATCTTGGGCATTCCCATCATTCCGCATTCCTTCTACCTCTCCTCTTGCTCCTCCTTGGGGTGCTCTCATCCACCTGTTACACCCTGTGTCATTGTTCTTGGGCAGTCTGTTCTGCTGGGTTTTTCTAACCTTTCTTTGCTTTGTTTCAGTTTGGGACGTTTCTACTGACCTATCTTCACATTCACTGGTTCTTTCCTTTGTTCTGTGGAGTCAACTTCTGAGCCCCTGAAGGCATTCTTCACTGTCATGATTTTATTTCTAGCAAGTTCCCAGGTCTTTCTTTGGTTTCCATCTTTGACATCATGCATCTGCTCTTGCATATCATCTGCTTTTCCATGAAAACCAGTTCATCTGGGAGCTTCTGCTCTGCATATGCAAATCTCAGGTTTGTGCCTGCTTGGACATGCCTCTCTGCAGATTTCAGGTCGACAGTGTGTCCTGTGGCCCCAGGTCTCAGATGGGCCATAAGGGCAGCTGGTTTGCAGCTCTCCCCGCTGTAAGGATGGAGCAATGGTCGCCACACACACATGTGGAGCTGCAGCAGGACCGCTGATGGTTAGACCAGCCTCCTGGGTGGATTTCAATCAGCCTTCTTCACAGCTCCTTAAGACACAGGTGGGTGAGGCATGTCATTGCAGTCTTCCTCTGCTGTTTCAGCTCTCAGGAGAAGGCCAGTTTTGTTTGCTCTTCATTTCAGAGGTACTGCATGTTCGGTGGCTTTTAAATGGCTCCCAGGGGTGTCCCTACGCTTACATACCCTTTTTTTTTTCTTTTTTGAGTTGGAGTCTCACTCTGTTGCCCAGACTGGAGTGCGGTGGCATGCTCCCGGCCACTGCAGCCTCGACCTGCTGGGCTCAGGTGATCCTTCCGCCTCAGCCTTCCAAGTAGCCGGAACTACAGGTGAGCGCTACCACGCTCAGCTAGGTTTTTGATTTATTGTAGAGACGAGGTCTCGCCAAGTTGCTCGGGTGGGTCTCGAACCCGTGGGCTCAGGCAATCCTCCTGCCCTGGCCTTCCGAGGTGCTCAGGCTGAGCCACCGAGCCGGGCCTACACGCCCTCTTCCGTGCAGGGCCCAGCCCTGTGCCTCACTGTTAAAGACAGAGCTAGAGAAGCTGTAGAGTGGCTCTGCTTCTCTCTGTCACTCTGGTCATCACTCATCTTGTCAGTCACTCACTTGGGGCTTCTGTACTTGTTTCCAGTGGCTCCTGTAACAAGTAAAACAAACTGGGTGACTTAAAACAGCAGGAGTTTATTCTTTTGCTGTACTGGAAGCCAGGAATCCAAAATCACTTTTACTGGTCTGAAGTCAAGGTGTTGGCAGGGCCGGGCTCCCAGTGGAGGCTCCTGGGGCGAACCTTCCCTGCTCCTTCCAGCCTCTGGTAGCTCCAGCATCGTTGGCTTGTGGTTGCATCACTTTAGCCTTCAAGGTCACATTTCCAGACCTCCCCGCTCTGTCTTCACACGGTCCTTCTTGTCTGTGTGTCATCAAATCTCCTTTGGCCTCCCTCTTAGAAAGGTGCATGTGACTGTGTTTAGGGCTATACCCCCATCCCGACAATCCATCTTAAGTTCTCCTTCTCAAGACCCTTATGGTAACCACATCTGCAGAAAAATTTGTTTTCTCCATATAAGGAAACATACACAGGCCACAGGGCTCTGGACATGAAATCGAGTGGCTCTCTTCCAGTCCTGATTGCTTGGCTTCTCTCCTTGGAGAATGCAGGGAGCCTGAGAAAGGCAGCAGCCATGGGCCGTGTGCTGGGGGATCTGGACTGGTGGCTTGACCCAGGTGTTCTTAGAGGGACAAGACCACGGTGCAGGTTTCAGCTCTCTGGAGCCTCTGTGGGGAGGTCCTGGACCAAGCATGCAAGTCTGTGTCATCATTGTGGGCTCCTGAGGGCAGCTGTGGCTGCCCTCCCCACCTTGGGCGATGTCCCCACAGCCTCTCATATCCACAGGATCAGGTGAACTGCTGGGGCTGCCAGTGAGTCACAGGGGAAACCCTAGTCTTCCAGCCTCGAGGAGAGTCAGCATCAGAGTCTGGAGGCTGAAAGCTTGGGGAGGACGAGTCAGAGAGACCGCAGTCTCCTCTCCCAGCCCTGCCCTGCTGGCTCCCTGCTTATTTCCCTGTAGATGACACCAGGGGGAGGTTTTGTAAACATGTGGGGTCTCCTTACACAACCTCAGGCCTGCTGGAGCTACTCTTAGTGGGTTGTAGCTGTTCTTAGGGCTCTACCAAAACCAACCTGGCAAGAAACAGGAGGCCAGGAGGGGGCAGGAAGGGAAGCTGCCCTGGGTCCTGTGCCCTCCTCTGCTGCTCCTCCCGCGGCTGCTGGACGGAGCCTGAGGGCGGGCCCCTGTAGTCAGAGCCGGGGCTTGGAGGGCCCTGCAGGGCGACTCTGGGTACTCTCCCAGCCCCAAAGTCCGTGTCCAGCGTCTTCCCTTGGACCCTTGATCGCGTGCAGCGGGAATTCTTGTCTGCTTCTACTGTAAGTGGTGCCCTAAGGACTCGCGGCAGAATTGAGTGGCTGAGATAAGGGACTTGGCAAAGGCATCTCTTCAGTAACAATGTATCTCACGAGCTCCATCCTTGCTTTGGATCCAGACCCACGCGGAATGCGGGGCGGGCTTGCTGTTTCCCAGGTGTGAGCCCCGCCGGCCCCACCAGGGGCTCGCTCAGCCCGTCCGGACCCCGCGGACTCCCGGGTCCGGCTCCGCGGGTGTCCCGGGTCAGGACGGAGCTGGACGCAGACCCATCGTTGAGCGGCTGAGCGCGAGGACCCCAAACGTTCCCGTGACGCCCGGCTCAGGACAAGCCACGAGGGGGGTGGGTCTCGGCCCGATGTCAGCGTCCCAGGACCGCGCCCTCCGCTCTCGTGGCCGCGCGTCGCATCTCCACAC
>NW_007044728.1:183100-225607 GCF_000164805.1 Carlito syrichta
CGCTGCACCGGCTGGTCTCCTGGGGGGCGGCCGGGGCCATGGTCTTCGGAGGGGTGGTGCCCTACATCCCGCAGTACAGGGACATCCGGAGGACGCAGAACGCCGAGGGCTTCTCCACCTACGTGTGCCTGGTGCTGCTGGTGGCCAACATCCTGCGGATCCTCTTCTGGTGAGCGGACTTTCCTTCTTGGGCGCTCCACGAGGGCCCTCTCCTTTCGGGGGTGTGCTGAGGCCGGAGTGGGAGCGTCTGCCTCCTGTGGAGCAGCGCTGGGACGGTGGACCTCGCCGCGCAGTGGGAGATGGTGGCTTGGGGCCGAGACTCTCAAACTTCCAGGTTGGCCTCCTCAGGGGTTTCCCTGGGGCCTCCCTGCTGGGCCCTGACCTGGGACCTGGTCCTTCTCTTGGGGATCTGCGTTTATAGAGGCGGGGGGGGGGACGAAAATGATGGAATGAATTAATGAATTAGAGTAGCAGAGGACACCTGCTGTCTCTAGCAGAGGCCTGTCTGGGGAGGGGCTGTTCCTGCTGGCCCTTCTCTCTGTTGTGTGGTTTTTCTTTCTTTTTAAAATAGGAAGTCAAGCTTTCTGGGTAACACTTAAGCAGAAACTATTTTTTCTTGCTTCCCTCAGGCCAGCTTCCTCTTATTATTCTCATTCCCCGAAGAAAATCGAAATTATTCTTAACAGTTGTTGAAACCAGACACAGTGGGGAGGGTGTTTCCAGAGGAAATGAAGAGGTCTCATAGCTGCATTGTACGGCTTGGAAAGTCAGGGACTGTCCTTTCTTCTGGGTGACCCAGACCCCTGCCAGAGCAGATGAGAAGGTGTTTGCTGCTCTGCCTGTGAAGTCAGCCTGGCGGGGGATGCAGGTGGGAGCCTGCAGGGACTCTAGGCTGTGGCTTCCAGAGCTCTGCTTTTGACTTGTTGGTCCTGAGTCATAATGTCTGCTTTTTTACTAATTAGTTTTAAAACTAACCTTACTGAGGTATGACATGTTAAATAAAATGCATGCACTTTAAGTGTTCAGTTTGTGTTTTGATAGATATGTCCCCCTGAGCCCATAAATTCTCCCTATCCCCTTGTGTGCTATCCTCAATCCTGGTCTTGGGCAGCCATTGGTATAGGTGTCACTGTGTGTTAGTTTGGCCTCTGCCTGTTTTTTGTTGTTGTTGTTGTTTTGTTTTGAGTCAGGATCTCACTCTGTTGTCCAGGCTGGAGTACAGTGGCACGATCATGGCTTACCATAGCCTCAACCTTCTGGGCTCAGGTGATCCTTTTGCCTCAGCCTCCAGAGTAGCTGGGACTATAGGCATGTGCCACCATGCCTGGCTAGTACTTTTATTTTTTGCTATGTTGCCCAGGCTGGTCTTGAAGTCCTGGGCTCAAGCAATCCTCCTCCGTCAGCCTCCTAAAGTGCTGGCCACCATGCCTGGCCTGGGGTTTTTAGAAGCTGAGTTAGCATGCTGACTGCCTCTTCTTGGGTGAATTTGTCTCTGAGGTGGGAGGTTTGCTTTCTGCAGCAACTTTGAAGTTTTGTGGGTCTGAGTCCCTTTGCGAGGTTTGTCTCTGCGCCAGGCTGCATCTTCGCGAGGATCACAGGGTGCTCATTCTGGAGAGTCCTTCCTCCTCCTTTCCCTTTGACTGCTGCCGGAAACTGTGGCTGGGGACACGAAAGTAGCACAAATCACGAGTGAGTTTGACCTGAAGCAGGCCTCTACATGTAACCGGGTCTGATGCTGCTGTTTACTTTGAACTCGCAGTGGAGGGGTCATGTTGGCAGGCAGGCTGCCTGCTATGCCTGGCTCACGTGTTTAGGTTGTGGTGAAACATTGCACATATCTTTAGGGTTGTGGAGTCAATTTTCTCCAAAATAGGGGAGGAGGACTGCCTGAGGTTGGATACCATATGGGAAAAAATGTTCCACTTAGAGGTTTTCCCCACCCAGTTTTCTTATAGTTCAAAATTACTAAAAGAAAATACATGTTCTAATGTACATCTAAGCGTCTGGCTTGGAGGAGTCAGAAATTAAGCAGTTTCTGGGTACTGTCTCATCCCTGCCTCTGGATCCAACTGGCATTCGACACAGACATTTGGAGCAAATGTTTCCAGTAAAGACAGTATATGGGGAGTTCACTCCCCACCTTCAGGCTAAGGCCTTTTGCATGACTCCTGAGCTCTTTCCTAGTGGGGCACAGGGCAGCCTCCAGGGAATTCGAGACTTTGTACACTGGTCTCTCTTACAGATTCAACATCCTGAACTGTCCTGGGTCACTCATGACTTCTGGCCACTGGGTGAACACACAGGGCCCCGATTCCCCAGTACATTCCAGAAGACTGGGAGGGTGGACAGAGCAGAGGGCACTGGTCCCTCTGGGTGTGTGTGTGTCTCTCCAGCCTGGGGATGCACCTACCTTGTCCAATGGAAAATTGAGGTACCTTCCAGGACTCTAACCACTGTGCCTTTGCTGTGTCCGCTGGGCCCCATGGTCCTGCTGCGAGAGGGTGATGACCGTGGCCCCTTCTGTTCCTCAGTCTAGAGCTTCCTGTGGCCCCCACTCCTGGTGCCATAGGTCTTTGATTTAACAGGTTGTGAGGGTCTCCCACCTGCCAGACACTGGACAGAGGCCTCAGGGCTTGTGCTTTAGCAGAAGTGATTTGTGGACTGCATCTCACATGAGAGACCCCACCTGTGTGTACACAGACGTGTGCATACACATGCACATAAGTGGCGTTTGGGTTGGAGGTGGAGAAGAGAGAGGCAGGGGCAGGCACCAAGCGAGACAGGAGCTGGGTCCACACCGGTGTTGTGTGGAGTTGGAAGCTCCAGCGCACTGACGTGGTCCTTGGAGGGTCGCTCTGGGTGGGGACTTGGGGCGTGGCATGTGGGGGCCCTGCATCCTGCAGGGACTGATTCGACTGTGCCAGGGATTCTGAAACTTAGGGTCCTCGTGCTTTTGTTTCTTGTAATCCTTATTTTGCAAGACCAGCATTCAGCAGATCATACTCTGTGAAGTGCTGATGTGCAGGATTTGGTGTCTGTGTTGTCAGAAGCCTGGAGAAAGGTGAATGGTGTGCTCGACTGATGTTGCTGTGACTATTAGAGGAGAAGCAGGAGGGGTCAGGTGGGGAGTGGGCAGGTGGGGAGGGGTCAGGCTGTGGCTGGGGTGTCCTTACATGAAAGAAAACACAGTATCAGAGAGGCAGAGACATTCTGCTGCTGAGGGCAATAGCTTTAGTGTCACATGGGGAGTAGGGATGTGACATGCCTGCACTTGAATTGTTCTCTGACTCTGGGATGGGAGAGGCTGATGTGGTGAGGCATCAGGTGGCCTGTGTGATGTGTCTCCCTGGGATAGGCACATGGCACTGTCGCCCGTGGAGCACCTGCTCCAGATGGGGCATCTCAGGGCTGTCATCCGTGGAACACCCCTGGAGAAACTACACCAGATGAGGTGTCTCAGGGCTGTCACCCACAGACCACACTGGGGAACCCATCCAGATGAGGTGTCTCAGGGCTGTCACCCTTGGAACAGCCCTTAAGAATCCACTCCAGATGGGGTGTCTCAGCACTGTCTCTCACAGAGCACCCCTGGAGCACCCGCTCCAGATGGGATGTGTCAGGGTTTCTCCAAGCAGCAGGCTCACACACCTTAGGTCTAGGGGGCTGCCTGTCCCTTGCTGTTAAAAGAGGTGTGTGTACCCAGGTGCTCAGGGCAGGAGGTAAAACAGTGCTCTCGGAAGTCCTTGCCAGCACAGACTCTGATCATTAAAGGGAGAAAACGTTAAGCCAATCTGAGAAGTAAAACACGGCACCTTTGTATTTCAGTTAGTTCTTATTTATTTATTTGGAGTCTGGGTCTGTCTCTGTCACCCAGGCTGCAGTACAGTGGCACGATCATGGCTTACCACAGCCTCGACCTCCTGGGCCCAGATGATCCTTCCACGTCAGCCTCCTAGACAGCTGGGACTAGAGACATGTACTACCAAGCCTAGGCAGCTGGGACTAAAGGCGTGCACTACCACGCCCGGCGAATCTTTTGATTTTTTTGTAGAGATGACGTCTTGCTGTGTCGCCTAGGCTGATCTGGAACTCCTGGACTCAAGTAATTCTCCTGTCTGGGGCTCCCAAAGTGCTGGGGTTATAGGCGTGACCCACCAGGGCTGGCCTCAATTAGCTTTCAAAAATTACTGGTGATGTTGGATTTTGTTTCAATTTATTTTGTCCCTTGTGTGTCTTTTGTGGAAAGCTTTTAAAAATTTTGTGTTTTACTTTGTCTTCATCCTAAAATTGGATAACTATTCACCTCTGCTCCTTCTCACTTCATTTTAAATGGTCTTGGTCTTTACGGTGGCTGTTGTGCATTCTTCTAGGTTTGATTTCTAGTGTGTGACTTAAGGGCAAGCTCAAACCTTGATTTCTTCTGCGTATCATTCTGGCTGTTCATTGTTTCTGCTGAACATTTAAAAACCACAAGTGGCCTTTTGTACATAGGGGCCTAGGTCACTCACGGTGGGCCTCGTCACTGGAGATGAGCTTGTGTGAAGATTCCTGTGGAGTCCCATGAATGACTTATTTTAGGTGCCTATCTTTCCAGGCAGCGGGCTCTGACCGCCTCACCCTAGTGAAGCCTCCACCATCCGCTCACTGTCCTTGCCCTTGATGAGCTGACTGTGCCCAGGGCTAGCGAGGCACCCAGTGGAGAACGGTTCCTGGAAGGGACTGTCTGTGAGCTTGGCCATTGTTCTCCTACAGCTGGGGGGATGGAGGTTTGCAGGTGAAGAGACCAAAGCCTGGGGAAGGTAGGCCGCAGCACTGGGTTGGGGACAGTTCCTGGAAAGGACTGTGAGCTTGGCTGTCGTGTCATCCTCCTGCAGCTGTGGGGGTTGCAGGTGAAGAGACCAAGGGCGGGTCACAGTACCAGGCTGGGAATAGCATGGGCCAGGAGCCAGCCTGTGGGCAGAGTGCCTGAGCCTGTCACACCAGCCTGTGCCTCCGGCCCAGAAAGCCCTGGTCATAGCCACCTCTTCCAGCTGGACATCCTCTTTACCCAGGGCCTGGCCTAGCTAACCTTCCTTCTGCCCTTGGCTTCTTGTCTCTCACCTTGTGTGTTTCTCAGGGGCTTCCCAGAAGCCTTGTGTGTTTCTTATGGGCTCCCGTGAGGCACCAGGACCTCAAGTGACCCTGGGAGACATTTCCGGCCTTGTGGGTTTCTTGTGGGCTCTTGTGAGACAGCAGGACCTCAAGTGACCCTGGGAGACATTTCCTGGGGATGCAGCTAGTCTGCCTGTCTGTGCCTGGGCTGGGCTGCTCTTTCTCTGCCTTCCATCAGTTCCTGAATCTTCATGACCTTGGGCACCACTGTGTCCCTTCTCCAGCTCCCAGAAGACATGAGGTCCTAAGCCTCAGGGACCACGAGAGGCTGTGGCCACTTTTGAGGAGCCATCCTGGCCCCTTCCTCTAGGATAGCCTCTGAGGGTCCATCCTGTCCCTCTTCCCCCAGGAAAGCCTCTGTGAGTCCATCCTGGTCCCCTGTCTCCAGAAGAGCCTCTGAGGATCTGTCCTGTCCCCAGGAGAGCCTCTGTGGATCAGTCCTGTCCCTCTGGAGAGCCTCTGTGGATGTGTCCCCAGGAGAGCCTCTGTGGGTCCATCCTGGTCCCCCGCTCCCAGGAGACCCTCTTAGAATCCGCTCCATCCCTCAGGAGAGCCTCTGTGGCTTTTCCTGGTTGCTAGGAGCCTTGCCTGCAACCTGCGTCCTGTTCTGGAGCATTTCTTCCCTATGGCCCAGGCAAACCTTCCAAAGACATGCCCGTAAGGGCTGAGAGACCAGGCCGTGTCCAGTGTTGTTGTTTACAAATTGTTGGCAGTGCGCATCATTGTGAGTTTTGCGAAAGTTTGTCTTCTTGAGTAATTTTGCAGTAATTTTTTCTTTTCTTTTTTTTTTTTTGAGTTGGAGTCTCACTCCATTTCCCAGGCTGGAGTGCAGTGGCATGTTCTTGGCCATCCCAGTGTCGACCTGATGGTCTCAGACGATCCTTCTGCCTCAGCCTTCCAAGTAGCCAGAACTACAGGCACGCACTACCATGTCTGGCTAATTTTTTGATTTATGTAGAGATGAGGTCTCACCAAGTTGCCCAGGCAGTTCTCAAACCTGTGGGCTCAGGCAATCCTCTCACCTCGGCCTCCCAAAGTGCTGGGATTACAGGCTTGAGCCACCATGCCCGGCCTAGTTTCTTCTTGTGGTGGCCAGGCGGGATGGGATTGGGGACAGCATCTGGGGCTGCTCAGCTACTTCCAGGTAGTGGGGTCCTGGGCTCTGGGGTTCTGCTCCTGCTCTGTGATGATAAGGCGCCCTGCTAGGCGTGTGCCTGTTGGGCAGTGGTTTAGGAGCTTTGGGGGTTGGGACTGGCTCTTGGTGATGTTACCCTGAGGTGGCCTCCATGGACCCTTCAAGATGGCCCAGCTGCAGGAGTGTGGGGCAGGGGGCTGTTGTGGTTGTTGCCCGGTGCCCCAGGTTTGGATAGTGGGGAACTTAGGCAGTTCTGTTGACTAGCAGTTCCAGTTCTGGAAACGCCCTTCAGGCCAGACTCTCTGAGCCTGGTGGTGCTGGGCCCTGCCCTGGAGCTTGCAGGATGGGTCAGACTTGGGTTTTTAACCTCATGTGCCAGCCCAGGGGCCCATGTCCCAACTCTGTGGTGCCCCTGGGGGCCAAAGATGAGACCCCGGGTTCTGCCAGTCACTAGGCTGTGATTCTGCCCTTGTAGCTGAGCTGGTGACAGACTCAACATGAATGAAGGGTCAGCAGGGCGATCTAGGAGCCCTTGGCTGGGAAAGGGCAGGGGCTGGGGAGAAAGGGCGGGGATGGGGGTTGGGGAGGCCTTGTTCAGGGGTCAGGTCTTAGGTTGGGGGTGGAGGGCATGTCCTTAGCTGCCTTGTCATCTTCTTGTGGGTTGGAAGTCCGGTGCTGGCCCTCTGCTGCCCTGCTGATCCTTTGAGCTGCTCTGCCTAGTGGTGTTGCCTCACCCTGGCAGAAAGTGGGGCTGCTGTGATCTAGAGACAGTTTCTAGACTTCTCTATGCAGGAGGGTCTTAGACATCTGGGCCGTGCTGAGGGAGGAGATCTGGGACCCTCGCCTGTACCTGGACCTCGTTGAGGCTTTGTGTTGGGACCAGGGATTCTGGTGAGGGGTCCTGATCAGGCTGTCCAGGGGTCTTGTGCCCTTCCCCCTGAGCCCTATCTCCCATGGTGTCTAGAAACAGAGGCCTCAGTGTCCCAGCCACATGGGTGTTAAGGTCTCTCTGCAGGCTGCTGAGGACCTGGGTGGGAGTGGCGGCTGTGGCCATGTGGGTCTCTCCCCCAACACAGGTCTCTCCCCCTTATGCAGGTCTCTGCCACCACATGGAGATTTCCTCTCCACCTGGGTCTCTTCCTCACACAGGTCTCTCCCTCCATGGGTCTCTCCCTGCACAGGCCTCTCCCCCTAACATGGGTGGGGTCTCCTCTCCGAAGTAGGTCTTTTCCCTCTATGTGGGTCTCTCCCCTGCCATGGGTCTCTTTCCTCAGAGGTCTCTCCCCTCCAACGTGACTGGAGTCTCCCCCCAGTGCAGGTCTCTGTTCCCACAGGCCTCTCCCCCGGACATGGGTGGAGTCTTTCCTCCTTCACAGGTCTGTCCCCACCAACAGGGGCCTCTCCCCCACCCATGAGTCTCTTCTCCCCCAAGAGTCTCTCCTCTACCAATGGTCTCTCCCCCTACGGGTCCCTTCCCAGCATGGGTGGGCTCTCTTCCGCCATGGGTCTCTACTCTTGATGTGAGTGGGTTCTTCCCCCCATACAGGCCTCTTCCCCATGGGTCTCTCCCTGCAGTGCAAGTCTCCCCCCCCCACAGTATCTCCCCCCATGGGCCTCTCCCCTTGACATGGGTGGGCTCTCTCCCCAGGTTCGGGAGGCACTTTGAGGCCCCGCTGTTGTGGCAGAGCGTGGTCATGATCCTCACCATGCTGCTGATGCTGCGGCTCTGCACCCAGGTCCGTGTAGCCAACGAGCTCAACATGAAGCGCCGCAGCTTTGCAGGTAGGTGACGAGCAATGTCTGCAGATGGCCCCGCTGTGTCCACAGGCAGCCTTGCTTGCGTCCACTTGGTGATGTGTGAAAGCCGCTTTCACCTGTCTAAGCAGCTTCCATCTCCCCAGGGGTTCTGACATCTGTCTGGCAGAGGGTTCTGTGTGTCCAGTGGCCTTGATTAGAGGTGGATGGCATGAAGGACTCCAGACAGCAGGTCCACGCCGGCTAGCGGGGCTCGACTGATCTTCAGAGTACCTCCTGGCTGTGAATAGTGTCACGTGCAGGTTCTGTGCCAGGGGAGGAGGTGCGTGTCTGTCTGTCCTGTGCCTGAGACGTGGTTTTATTTCTTAGTGTGTGGCTGGAACATAAACACTTTCCATGTGACCATCACCCATGACTGGTTAACTGGGTCTTTCTCATGTGCCTGTGGATTGGCACCCTGATTGTTCTCACGGATCTGGTTGACTCCCTTGTCTGGAGTGCATGTGTAGGGTCTGCATGCTCTCCAGTGTTGTAATCTGGGTGGGACCAATCACACGCTTAGCACATGCCACTCCTTAACTTTGACGGCTCAGGAAATACAACCTACTTCTTCTGTTTTTGCCTTTTGCAGTTTCTTCTAATCTGACCTGTGTTTGAACATGAAGGAGAATAAAGCCTTCCTTTTTTTTCCTTCTAATTACTGAAACTAAAACAGCTCTAACTATGGTTTTGTCTGTGTGTGAGAGAGAGAGAGAGAGAGATTGAGAGATTAACTTCAGCTGTTACTTAGAGAGGTAGTTTCCCCAGAGTTTGGTTTGAAATCTTGCAGGGAGTTGATGCCCCTGTGTTTTTATTCCTAATCACTATTTTATTCTCATTTGAAAGCCTCCACCTTCCTTTTCTGTCTGCTTCTGCTTTTAGAGTGAAATGAATGTGTGCTGATTTCAGTCTGCAGAAACTAGGCCAACCTCCAACTCTGGACCAGTTAGCGTATTTTAAACAAAAAGGTGTCCACTAATACCTGTTTTCTAGTATGCTTTTGTTCTTCTGTATTAATGCCATTTCTCCTCCTCTGCATGTCTTTCCTCTTCCTTCCTGTTGTGATTTGGTTTGAAATTACATCAGCCATGGTGCAGATTACACCGCCTAGCTTGCCTAGAAAGCAGGATCTTTAAAGCCAGGATTCCGCACTAGGGAGAGAGCTATGGTCTCATGTTTCTGCTGAGGTAACGTGGGCTTTTTCTGGTGGGGCTTCTGCCCTTTTTCCCAGTCATGCTGCTTCCTTGTGGCATGACCTGTGCCCCTTTGAACCTCAGCATTTACCTTGAACAGAGCTTCACGCCTGGCTGCTGTTGTTGCTGTGGCAGGGACTAAAGGCTGAGAGCTGATTTGTGCCCACAAGACCAACCGGGTCTTGTGGTGTTTCTGCTGACCTTGGGCTCTGAATATGAGACTGGGCTCTCTGGTCTTGTTTGAAGCAGCAGAGGCCCTGATGGAAAGTGCTAGAGATGGCAGGAGGTGACCGTCTAGGCAGCACAGTGACTTAGCATTCAGCATTGATGTGATGTGGCTGAGATACAGGATGCCTTCAAGACCTGGCATCACACAGTCGCCTCCTGTTGGAGTTTTACTGCAGGTGCAGGTGTAGGTGAGGGGGCAGGAGGCCCTAGGTATAAGCTTCTCCCAGCAGCCACCCATCAGAGGAGAGTTTGTTTGGTTTGGTTTTTTTGAGTCGGAGTCTCACTGTTGCCCAGGCTGGAGTGCAGTGGCATGCTCACAGACACTGCAGCCTCAACCTGCTGGGCTCAGGCGATCCTTCTGCCTCAGCCTTCCAAGCAGCTGGAACTATAGGCATGCCCCACCACGCCCGGCTCAGAGAAGCGTTTGAGATGAGTGGAACAGTGGGTTCCTAATGTTCTGTATAAATTCTTCCAAAAGATACTTCTATTCTGGTTAACCAAGAGTGAGCTAACATAGTGAATCCCAGTTTCCAGCGTGAGGGCTGGAATCTAAATTTGAAACAAGTGCCACCTGTGATGGAAAGAATAATGGCCCCCAAAGATGTTCACAGTCTGATCCCAAGAACCTATGATCCATCATCTGCTGGCAGAGGGGCTCTGCAGATGTGCTTATGGTTGGTGTCTGTGAGATGGGATCTTGTCCTGGATCCCTGGATGGGTCTAGTCTAATCACAGAGGGTCCTCAAAAGTGACAAGGAAAGCAGAAGAATCTGCCAGAGGGACTTGCTCTAGGAGGCCTTGGCTGTTTGTTGCCAGTTCTGAGGATGTGGAAGGGGCCCGTGCTGGGCTGTGGCCTCCAGAAGTTGGATGGTTGTCTCTACAGAGAGGAAAGACACTGAACCTGCTCCTGCAGCCACAGGAAACTGAGTTCTGTCAGCAGTTTGTGTGAGCGAGAAATGCTGCCTTGATTTTAGTACATATCAGACTTCTGGCCTCCAGAACTAAGATGATCAGTGTGTATTTTGGCCATCATGGGTGTGTAACTTATCACAGCAGCCACAGGAAGTAGATGTATCCCTTTTCCAAAAGGTCAAGAGTGTTTGGGAAGTAGGTGACCTGAAGGCTGGGCTCCTCAGGGTACCCGAGGATGCTGTGACCTCTCCAGCATCTTTGTAAAGGTGTAGCCTTGGATGTGGCAGGGCTCCTGGGGTCAGTCATGCGCCCTGTGCCCAGGCCCTGTCCAGCCCTTGCTCTATTGGAGGGACTGTGACACCCTTGGGACCCCTGGATGCCCTGGTGGGCCCCACACAATCTCAGGTGGAGAATCCACTCCTCTCTTCTGTGGAGGAGGGGACTGTGGGATAATAAAACCCAGAAAGTTCAGGTTTAAAGTCTGGTTTCAGCTGATGGCTGCAGAGATGTGCAGTTGGTGCAACGTGGCCCTGTTATGGGTTGATGTGGCCACCTCATCTTCCTGCAAGTGGCTCCACTTCCCCAAGAAGGTTGTCAGCTCTGAGTGTCACCCCAAGAACAAGGACGCCCAAAGATGGCACCCTGGGCCTGGGGAGGCACAATTCCTGGCAAACTGATAGAGAGTGTGGAAATAATTTATGAAAAACTTTTGAACAACCATATGTCATTGTTCTTGTAGAATAGTCAGATGGCCTAGAAAAAAAGCTTAACTGCCTTCTAGTTATCATTTGTAGGGATTTTTAATTTAAAGTTTGCCAATTTAGTTTGAAAGTTAAGATGAAAGAAACATACATGGCATTTAGAAGGAGCAGGTTACTTAAAAAATTAGATAGGTACTGTGTTGTCTGATCATAAAGAACAGTATATGCTCATTATAGACATTTTAGGGAAGACAGGAATATAAAGTAAAAGTAAAATAGCTTTCTACCCCACCTGCTAGTGGTGACTGCTTTGAGCATTTTGGTACACTTTCTAGGTTTTTTCCTTGTAATTTCTAAGTTTTATTTTTTCTTATTTTATTTGTGTGGTTTTCTTTTTGAGATAGTATCTTGCTCTATCACCCAGGCTGGAGTGCAGTGGCGTGATCATAGCTCACTACAGTCTCAAACTCCTGTTCTCAAGTGATCCTCTTTCCTCAGCCTCCCAAGTAGCTTGGATTACAGGCACCACCACCATGCCCAGCCCTGTTTTCTTTCTTTTGCCCAGGCTGGAGTGCAGTGGCATGATCATGGTTAACTGCAGCCTCAAACTCCTGGGCTCAAGAGATCCTCCTGCCTTGGCTTCCCATAGTGTTGTGATTATAGGCACGAGCCACTGCCCCGTCTCCTTTTTCCTTTATCAGTCTCCTTTCACAAAATTGGTGTAATTTTCAAAATTATGATTACATTAAAAAAAATTCATTCCACTGAGACGTGTTCTCATGCCCTTGCTTGTGAGGGCAGTGTTGGGGTTACTTGCTGGAGGGTGATGGCCCGCAGGCCCATGAGAGCCCAGCCTCCAGGACTGTCAAAGCTTCCTGCTGTGCTGCAGGCTAGCCGTCAGTTGGGGTGAGTGCATGCCCATTTTGTGAGCTGGTTTTTCCTTTTACCTCTCACTTTCTATGGAGAATGTCCAGCATTTATGAAGGGGGGCACATGTGAATTCCTGAGAGTGATGAACCCACCACCCACACTTCCCCAAGTCCCTCTCTGTCCCCTCCTGCAGTTTTGGAAGCAAATCCCAGACATAATTCTAATTGTATGTAGCTCAAAACGTATCTTTAAACTAGATACTTTAAACTAGGTAAATTAGGACTTAAGACACAACTATAATACTCTGTCACCTATTACAAATGACTAATTCCTTATCAAACACCTGATTTGCGTGCCCACTGCATTTTCTAACATTTTGACTACTGTGTTTCTGTGAATCAGGGTCCAGGTACCGGCCCACTATGCTGGTTAATAGGTCTTTAGTTAGTTATTTTTGGTTGATGTGTCTTATAAGTAATTGACCCTTTTTAGATCTAAGTCTCCTTAGCTCCTGTCTCCTGTGTTGTCTGTTGTTGAAGCTGTGGCCTGCCTGGGTGCCTGCAACTTGAAGCCCTGTGCCACATGGTATGTTAGAAAGGTGGCTCTTGGCCTGTGCTGGAACTGTGGACCAGGTCTACCTGTAACAGGATTTCTAGGGGATTCTTCTGCGGGTTAGGACTCCAGGAACCCTGCCATGAGATGATGTCCCAGTGTGCCTGGGATATGGACAAGGGTGAGGATTTTGTCCCTGAAGAACACTTTAAGAAGATAGTTGGATCCAGATGCCTGATGGGGCGCAGGTTTGGTTCTTTCTGAGGGCTGAGCTGTCTTCCATCGGGAGGTACGACTGGTCACTGGGGGCTGCACATAGGTCTTGAACGCATCAGGGGCTTTCTCAAGAGACTTCCCCACACCCGCCCCTCAGCTCTCCTCTGTGGAATTTATAAAGGAAAGGCAGGTCACGGGGCAAGGCTGTCTCTTCAGCAGTTTTCAGAATTTGTTTCCTAGTACCATGTGACGATGGCCACGTGTGTTTTTACGTGATTCTGGATGTATGGATTTATGCGTATCTGGTGCATTTGGCTCGACTGTCAGAATTATACTCACTGAGGATACAGTCCTTCCACTCTGGCTATTCGCTGTCTTGGGTTCTGCTGAGCCCTTCTGACCCAGCTCAAGGGTCTCAGGTCCAGTCCTGGATTCATGTAACAGATGCTCTGTGTCACAGCTGTGTCTCCTTGCTAGACCTGCCATCAGTCATTTTTCCAGGGAGCTCTGGTGCCTGGGCACAGGTGGTGGCTGGAGACCACAGCTTGGGTCTCAGTGGGATGGATGATTGTTTTTTTTGCCTTTTGGGTGGACAGAGCTTATGGGAATGTTTTTAGTGAGGTGACGCATGATTCTTCCCGTTCAACTTTAGGCCTAGAGGCTTGACCCAGTGGCTCCAGCCTGAGCGCCTCCAGCCTGAGCTCTGGCCTCCTTCTACCCTGTGCTAATGCCATTTCTCAAGGACCCCAAGAATAATGGGGTATTGCATTCTTGTACCTCACCTTAGCCTGCTCTGCTCATGATAGTCCAAGAGACACAATGCCAGCACCACCCTCTGGTCCAATGAAAATGGTTGTTTTGTGGGGGGTGGGTTTCTGAGCCCAGGATCGACGTTCTTAGGGCACATTTCCACTCAGAGGAGGGACAGGACATGCATGTTAAGGCCACTGGGAGCCATGCCTCTCCATGGGCACCCCACGAACTTGTTTCATTTTCTTTGAACTTTCTTTTTGCTTTTTAAAATTTTTTTAATTATGTGTTTTGTCTTTTAATTTCCCTTGAGAAATAGTTGTCTGTGGCTCATAGGTCGGTGGTCGAATTTATGTGACATTTGCCCCAGATCTTGACAGACAAGTCCCGGGAGGGGCGGCTGAGGGGGACGGTGTAGAGTGGAGTCGCTGATAAGTCAAGGGTTTCTTCTTGGGTGATGAATGTTCCAAAGTGGTAGTGATCGCACAGCTGTGATTGACTAAGACCATTGCACATCAGGAGGCGACTGGCACGCAGCTATATCAGGAGAGCTGTGGCACATGTTGTATGGAGGTTAGTGCATCTTGCCTACATTTAATAGGGTTTATTGACATCCTGTACATCACGTTGAGCGTGCCCTTATCCATCCTGCATGCCGCCCTTCTTGAGTTCTGTCTGGGCCATGGGATCATCTCTTCCCTGGCCCCAGGCAGACATGATCCCCCTGTCCCCATTCCCCTCTTCCCTAGTCCCAGGCAGCCATGTCCTCCCTGTCTCCATTTCCCTCTTCCCTGGCCCCGGGCAACCACGTCCCTCTGTTCTTGTTCCCCTCTTCCCTGGCTTTGGGCAGCCATGTCCCACTTGTCACCATCCCCCTCTTCCCTAGTCCCAGACAAGCCATGTCCCCTCTGTCTCCATTCCCTCTTCCTTGGCCTCGGGCAGCCATATCCTCCTGATATCTGTCCCTGTTTTCCCTGTCCTGGGCAACCATGCTTCCCTGTCCCCATCTCCCTCTTCCCTGGTCCCAGGCAGCCACGTCCTCCCCGTCCTCATTTCCCTCTTTCCTGGTCCCAGGCAGTCATGTCCCTCCTATCCCCATCTCCCTATCCCCATCCCCTTCTTCCTTGTCCTAGGTAGTCATGTCTCCCCTGTCCTTGTCCTCCCTGTTCCCGTCCCCCTCTTCCATGGTCCCAGGCAGCCACATCTCCCTGTCCCTGTCATCCCTGTACCACCCACACATGCTGCACCAGTGGGGATCTCCCAAGGCAGGTCTTTCTTCACATGCCCACAGCAGTAGTCCCCAGCAGTGACATGAACCAGAAGCTTGGAGGGCAGGTGATGGCCTCCATCTTCTAGGTGGCTTCCTTTCTGTTGATCGCAGGAATGCAACTCACCTCTCTTTTGTTCTTGTCTCTGTAGTCACTCTGCAAGTCACCCCAACACGTAGGACTTGGAGAATGTTTATTTTGTATTTTGCAAAATGTATTTGGTTTGCCTTTTGGTTGAGCTTGGCAGGGACAGCTGGTCTCTGCTGTCCTTGGTGGCAGCTTGGGAGGCTAAAAGCTGGGAGTCGACTCTGAAGCTCATTCACTTGCCTGCATGAGTGTGTCCTCTCTGTCTCTGTCTCTCTGCCCTTCTGTCTCTTTTTCTCATTCTTTCCCTCTCATTCACTGACTTACTAGCCATTAGCCAGGTCCTCGGCCAGACTTTCTGCTGGGACCCCCACTGTGGCCTCCCCACTTGGCCTCTCTACATGGCCTCCCCATGTAGCCTGGGTTTCTTTACAACATGGCGCCAGGTCCCAAATGTAAACTTCCTGTGAGAGAAGCAGGCAGAGGCTACATATTTTTTTATCACCCAACCTTGGAAATCAGAGTGTTGCTTCTGCAGTTGGAGCAATCACCAAACCCACTGCAATCAAGGAGACAAACACTCCTCATGATGGGAGTGTTGTGGTTCTCAGGAAAACGGAAATGTTGCTGGGCTGCTTTTGGACTGGAGCACATGTTGTACAGATTTGTGGAAATGTGTGATTATTGCAGACATGCCTCAGTGGTCTTTCAGCTCCAGAACTCTCTCTTCCAGTCAGTCCTGCGCTAATGTGGATTTAGCCACATGCCATCCAAGGCTGGAGCACAAGAGTCACAGGTGATGTGGCTCTGAGCCATGCCTCCTTCTCAGAGTGTTGCTTCCCGCCACCCAGCAACTCCACAACCATGGGTGCTCGCACATCTGGGCCCTCACCTCAGCCATGCCTGCATTGAGTGTCTTCAGGTATGCAGCAGTGTCCTGCTTGTCAGTGTCACATGGTCAAGCCTGGATGGGAGCAAGACACAAAGTACATTTTTGTACTACTGAGCCGTTCCACCTCAGTAGTCCCCTTTCCTACATCCTCCCACCGTTCCTCCCTTATGGATCTTGGACCTCAGAAGAGGTGCCAATGGATCCTGAAATTGGTCAAGTCCAAGCAATGGAAGGGAAGAACTGGAAACCCAGCAACCCTGGGTGGTGGGAACCCGTGATCCAGGAGGTGGTGCCAGGGGAGGAGGGCAAAGGGAGGAGACTGCATATTCTGGGACGTGTTGGTTGGTAAACCCTCACATTTGGTGGCTGCTCTGTCCTGTGAGTAGAGCAGTACCCTGAGTCCGTGGCAGAGGGCAGAGGTCGTCTGGTATTTGTTTTTAGCTGTTTACTTGTAAAAGTTGTCGTTTATATTGCCCAGAGCAGGCGACACATGACCTTTGATCTCACCTCTGCTTTCTGATCCCAGGACTCCTCTGAGTCTCTTATATTTCAGCCACCTTCAATCCCAAAGCCCACGAAGCTTTGAGAGACCTCTGGAACATGATCTGTCTTCCAAGGCAACACAGAGTCTTTGTCCCAGTGCAGCGCAGAGTAGAGGGGGATCCAACCTGTTGTTCTGGGTGCTGGTGCTGGGCTTGGTGGGTGTCCAGTCCTGGAGAATGTGCTGGTCTTTTGGGAGTGCCCTGTTTGGGCATGCTCCTCACTGAGTGTCCATGTCGCATTGTCTCTGTACAGTGTGCATATCAAATTCACCAGCTGTCCTTTTCCTTGAGTGTACTCCGAAAACAACTTGGTCAAGAAATCTCCTGAAAGTTTTGACTCTGGGACAACTATGAGGGGGGAACTGAAAAAAAAACCTAGAATTATATTTTAGAGGGTAGGCCTCTTGTAATATAGGCTTCCCGTGCTAGGTGAATGTCTTAGGAATCCATCAGCATCAGTGTACCAGCAAGTATTGTTGTGAGAGGCTGCATTCAACTTCAGTGAATTTTTCTTGGAGATTCTTTCAATGCATTTGCCCATTTCATGATGGGTGATTTACACAAACAATGTGTGACAGTAAAATTTTGTGTTCTGTTGGGGAAAAATGCAGTGGAAATGGTTGTTATGCTACAGACAGCTTACAAAGGCCTGCTCTGAGTAAAACACACGTTTACAAATGGTTTTCCTGTTTTAAACAAGAAGAAATGTCAATTGACCATCAACTTTGTTCTGGGTGTCCCTTGAACAACTGAACTTTAAAAATGTGGTAAGAATTTGTCATTCCATCTTGGAAGACCGCTGTTGGACTGCTTATTCGGGTATGGAGTTCCTATCAGCGAATTTTATCTGAAGATTTGGGCATGAAGCAAGTTTCAGCAAAATTTGTGCCTCACTTGCTCACGCCTGAACAAAGAGACAATCGCTTGGCTGCATGCTGTGCTTTAAAGGAACAGTTGGAGACTGACCTGACTTTCTTTTCAAAGTCATAAGCAAAGATGAATCTTGGTGCTACAGTTACAACCCCAAAATGAAACAGCAGTCTAGCCAGTGGAAAACTGCCACCTCCTCATGACCCAGAAAAGCATGGCAAGTGAAGTCAAATGTGAAAACAATGATCATTTGTTTTTGATATGAGAGAGATTGTGCACTCAGAATTTGTTCCTCCAGATCAAATGATCAACCAGTTTTTATCTGGAATTTTTGAGAAGGTTGCATCACAATTTCTGGAAGAAATGTCCTGAGTTGTGGCAAACAGGTGATTGGTTCTTCCACCATGACAACATACCTGCCCACACAGCGCTGAGTGTTCAGAAGTTTTTGACCAAGAAACATCATGACCCCTGGGCCCACCCCTTCTATTCACCTGATCTCGCCCTAAGCAACATTTTTTTTGTTTCTCTGGATTAAAAAAAAGTCCTCAAAGGGAAACCTTTTGCCACTGTGGAAGAGGTGAAACAAAAAATGGCAGAAGCACTAAGAGGCATCAAAATCTATGAATTCAAAGACAGTGGAAAAAGCATCTCAATGGGTGTATTGCATGAAATGGAGAGTACTTTGAAAGTGACTGAAGTTTAAACATGTAAGAATAAGTACACAATTTTTATAAGCAAATTTCAGATTTTGGGGGGTTCCCCTCATACATAGCAACCAAAGCTTGCATACATAAGAGTTCCTAGGGAAGAGTGGAGTGGGGTCTGTCGCATTGCTTTCTGTCAGCATAGCGCACACATGGTGGCTTCATGCTGCCTTGACCTGAGAAATGAAAGGAACAGGTGGTAACTTTGAATTTTTTGGCCCAAATTTTCTCTCTTTATCCCCACTCACTTTGTTATGATGTTGGAAGAGGGTAGGTTTGGAGGAAAATAGCTCAGGGAGTGAATTTTCTAAAGCACATCAACCAAAATATTGTGGTCTTTCTGTTCCAATTTTTTAAAAAAAAGAAATACAAAAAGTGCTGGGAAACACAGCCGTTTACCAGTGTTAAAACCAGTTTGTTTCTGTCTTTTTCCCCCCTGTTTCTTTCTCTCTTTTAAAAATGTAGCTACAGATAGTAAGGATGAAGAAGTCAAAGTCACCTCAAGGCGGTCCTTTCTGGGTACGTACCATGCTGCATGAGGCTGTCACTAAAACATTTGTTTTATTTCATTCTTTGCAACTTTGCTCCCTCTCTGTCCTTAACCTTCATCCGTGCATGTCACTCATTATAGTGTGTGTGGCCACGTCTACAGCAAACTAATCAACCTATAACACTGCTGTTTTCAAGCATGACATAGTTCTCAGACGCCTGCCCATTTCCTGTGTGTGTGAGAGAGAGGAGATGGAAAGAGGGAGGGAGGCAGGAAGGATAAAATTTCAGATGACAAGATTTGGACTTTTGGAATTTATTTGGAATTTTGGAATTTATTCCAAAATTTTGTATTCTTTTTGATACTATTTTAGATAGAATTGTTTTCTTAATTTAATTTTGGATTGTTGATTGCTACTTTGTAGAAGTACAATCAGTTGTTGTATATTGATCTTGTATTGTGCAACTTTGCTGAACTCAATAGTTCTAGTAGCTGTTCAGTAGATTCCTTAGTATTTTCGACATAAGATTCTGTCATCTGCAAATAGAGAGTTTTAATTTTTCCTTTCCAATTAAGTTGCTTTTTATTTCTTTTTCTTGCCTAATTAATCTGGTTAGAGTGAATATGCTTGTCTTGTTCTTGATGTTAGTGAGAAGGCATTTGGTCTTTTATCATTAAGTATGATGCTGGTTATGGATTTTCCATAGTTACCCTTTATTGGGTTAAGGAAATTTCTTCTATTCTGACTTTGTCAGATGAGTATATTGTGAAAGAGTATTGGAGTTTATCTGTTGAGATGATCATGTGGTTTTGTCTTTTTTACTGTTATTATGGTATATTATATAGATTGATTTTTGTATGTTGAACCAACCTTGCATTCTTGGGATACATCTCATTTGATTATGGTATATAATGCTTTTTATCTGTTGCTGGATTCTATTTGCTATTATAGTATTATATTGTGGATTTTTTGGTGACCATATTGGTAAGAGATAATCTGTAGTATTCTTGTGATAACTTTGTCTAGTTTTAATATTAGGACAATACTGGCTTTATAAAATAAGTCCTAGCCGGGCTCAGTAGCTCAGCCTGTAATCCCAGAGTTTTTGGAGGCTGAGGTGAGTGGATTGCCTGAGCCCATGGGTTCAAGACCCGTCTGGGCAACTTGGCAAGACCTCATCTCTACAATAAATCAAAAATTAGCTGGGCGTGGTAGCACACGCCTGTAGTTCCAGCTACTTGGAAGGCTGAGGCGGAAGGATCGCCAGAGCCCAGCAGGTCAAGGCTGCGGTGGCCAGAGCGGCCACTGCACTCCAGTCTGGGCAATGGAGTGAGATTCCAACTCAAAAAAATAAAAAAAATACAAAAAAAAAAGTCCTTTTCTTCTTTTTAAAAGAGTTTGTGAAGGATTGATATTAACTCTTCTATATATACTTGGTAGAATTATCCAGTGAAACTATCTGGGCCTGGGCTTTTCTCTGTGGGAAGTTTTTAAAATTATTAATTCAATCTCTTGATATAGGTCTGTTTAGATTTTCTGTTTCTTTCTGAGTCAGTTTTGGTCTTTTGTCTCTGTTGGAATTTGTCTATTTCACTTAAATGATCTAATTTGTTGCCCTACAATTTTTTTTAGTATTCTTTTATAATCCTTTTTATTTCTGTTAGGTTATTAGTAATGGTCCCTCTTTCATTCCTGACTTTAGTAATTTGAGTCCCTCCCTCTTTTGTTGTCAGTCTAGTAAAGCTTTGTCAGTTTTATTGCTCTTGTCAAAAAACAACTTTTGGTTTTGTTGATTTTATTTATTTGTGACTATTCTAAATTTATTTCTCTTATTGATTTCTAATTTATTTGCATTGTAGTTGTAGAACTTACTTTATATGATTCCAGTATTTCTTTTTTTTTGAGTTGGGGTCTCACTCTGTCCACCAGGCTGAAGTGCAGTGGTGATACTGTGTGCAGTTCACCAAAACCTTGAACTCCTGGGCTCAGGTGATCCTTCTGCCTCAGCCTCCTGTGTAGCTGGTACTACAAGCGCCTCCTTGACACCAAGGATAATTTTTTGATTTTCTATAGAGAAGAGGTCTTGCTATGTTGCCCTGTCTTATCTTGAACTCCTGGGCTCAATAAATCCTCTAATCTTAACCTCCCAAAGTTCTGGGAATACAGGTGTGAGCCCCCACTCCCAGCCTGATTCCAGTGTTTTAAAATTGAGACTTGTCTTGTGGCCCAAGCATGTAGTCTATCCTAGAGAATATTCTACGTGCACTTGAAGAGGATGTATATTTTCCTGTTGTTGGGTAAAAGTGGAGGGTTGTCTGTTAGGTCAGATCTTCTGTTTTCTTATTACTCTTTTGCCTAGTTGTTATGTCCTTTACTAAATGGGGGTGTTGAAGTCTCCACCTGTTTTTGCATTATCTTTTTCTTTTTTTTTTAACTTCTTTCAGTTTTTGCCTGTTATATTTTGAGGCACTGTTGCTAGGTGTGTCTATGTTTATAGTTATATATTTCTGGATTGGCTCTTTTGTCATCATAAGAATTCTCTTTTTAGCTCTAGTAATATATTTTTTTGTGTGTTTTAAAGTCCATTTTTTCTGATATTAGCGTAGCCACTGCAGATCTCCTATGGTTGCTATTTGAATGGTATATCTTTTTCCATTCTTTAACTTTTAACTTTTTTTGTGCCAATGAATCTAAAGTAAGTCTCTGTAGATAGCATATAGTGAGTCATCTAGAAAATTCATTCTGGCATTTCTGCCACTTAATTATTTGATTCACATTTAATGTTCTGGTATGTTTGAGTTTATATCTACCATTTTACTTTTTGTTTTCTACATGTCTCATGTCTTTTCCCTCCCAATTTTTGCTCCTTTACAGCCTTCTTTTGTATTAAGCAAATATTTTCTAGTGTAGCATTTTAATTCATGTAATTTTTAAAAACTATATATTTTTTAGTTATTTTCGTAGTAGTTACTCTTGGGCTTACAGTGAATCAATTTGTCAGAATCTACTTGAAATTTATGCTAACTTAATCTTAGTGAGAAATAGAAACCTTACTCCTTCATAGTTCTATTCCCTTCCTTTAAAAAATGGTATGATTATTATACATATGTCTAATATGTTACAAATGTTACTATATATTGTTCTAATTGTTTCTGTATATAAATTTTATGTCTTTCAATGAAGTTGAGAGAAGAAAGGAGAACAAGCATATATTTACAGTTCTTAGGTTAACCTTTTTATTTACCATTTCTGGTTCTCTTCATTTCTTTCTGTGAATTTGAGTTACCATCTGCAGTCATTTCCTTACTGCAATACAATTTTGATCCCACCCATCTCATTTGTGCTGTTATTGTCAAATATATTGCATTTCTGTATGTTAAAGGTCCTGGAATCCTGCAATGCATATTGTTTTATGCAGTTGCTTTTTAAGTCAGCTAATAGAGGAAAAGAGAAATGTGTATTTACATTGTCTTCTGCAATGACTTACATAGTTACCTTTGCCTATACTCTTTGTTTTTTTCACATGGATTTGAATTACATCTGATGTCACTTGCTTTCAGCATGAAGAACTTGTGTTTTCTGTAAGGTGGGTCTGCAACACATTCTCCCAGGTTTCGTTTATCTGGGAATGTCTTTGTTCCCCTCACCCCCCTTTTTTAAGGTTTTCTAGATGTTAGAATCTTGGTTGACAGTTTTTTTTCTTTTCAGCACTTTGAATATATTATCCCACTACCTTCTGGACTCCATTATTTCTGATGAGAAGTCAGCTGTTAATCTTGTTGGGGTTTCCTTGTAAGTGATACATTATTTTTCTCTTGCTGCTTTCAAGATTTTGTCTTTTTTTTTTTTTGGCATTCAACATTTAGACTGTGATGTGTCAGGGTGTGGCTTTCTTTGTGTTTACCATGCTTTGAATTTGTTGAGATTCTTGGGTATGTAGATTAATATTTTCCTCATATTTGGAAAGTTTTCAGTCATAATTTCCTTGAATATTTTTCCTGCTCCTCTCTCTCTTTCCTTTAGTACACCCATTTTGCATATGCTGGTAACTTAGTGTTGTTCCATATTTCTCTGAGGCTCTGTTCATTTTTCTTATTTCTGTTTTCTCTTTGTTTTTCAGGCTATGCAAGCTTTATTGATCTTTCTTTAAGTTCACTGATTCTTCTGCAAGCTCAAATCTGTTGTTGAGCCCTTATAGTGAGTTTTTACATTTTGGTTTTACTTTGCAACTCCAGAATTTCCATTTGGTTATTTTTTTATAACTTCTGTCTCTTTATTGATATTCTCTATTTGATGAAAAGTTGTCGTTTCTTTGAACATATTTATAATAGCTGTTTTGAAGCATTTTTCTGCCAAATCCAATGATCTGTGCCTCTTTGAAAGCAGTTTTGTCCTGCTTTTTTTTCTCCTGTGATCACATTTTCCTGTATCTCTGCATAGCTCAAATTTTTGGTTGCACACTGGACATTTTAGGTAAAATATTGTAGCAACTGTGGATATTGATACCCACTTGGGGGTAGGGTGACTTATTGCCTGCTCATTTGTTTTGTGACTTGGCTGGACTGGTGCAGTCTCTGACCTTTTCTCCCCCCGGGCATGGTGGTGATTCTGGCTGCTGTGATTCTCCCTGGACCACCCTGTGAATCTCCTGGGTGGTCTGCCCCCATTGGTATCACACTCTGCTGCTGGTCCCTACTAGTTTCCAGCTGATTTGGTGATGCCCTGGGGCATGAACTTCTCCATGGCTGGGCAGGACCAATGTTGAGACCAGTCTGACAGTTGCTCTGTCCCAGGATGGCTCCTTTCAGCTGCCTTCCAGGTTCTGTCTGTTTGTGGAGGATCTTTTTTTTTTTTTTTCCAGCACCTTGAAGTTAGGACTTGCCCATGCTCTGCTTTAAGTCATCCCTTTAGGGAAAGCTGTGGAGCTCCCTGTTCTCCCCCATACCCATGGCAGACCCTACCCTGGTGCTGTGGCAGGTAAGCAGTCAGCCTTTTGGGGCAACACCCTTGCCCTGAGCGTCAGGGGGTTGTAGCCTATGGGTTCCTTAGTTTGCCTCTTGGTGTGGAACGTCACCCTGTGAGTGAGCTGAGGCAGGGATGATGGACACCCAGTATTTTCTGCCCCCGTGCCTGAGTGGGGCTGGGTGGAGGGCCAGGGCAGACAGGTGCTGAGCAAGCAGGTGACAGATGCTGGCACTCTCTGAGAGGTTGTTACCTGCACTGGTGTGGCAGAGAGAAAGCCCCGTCTTCTCGGCTGCCCCACCTGGAGTAGAGCTTTTGTCACCCAGGGAGCAGGTTGTGGCTCACGTGGTTCCTACTGCCATTGAGAAGGTTTTCTTGCATACATGTTTCTCTGTTTGCTGTGTAACCTTGAGATGCACCCCAGAGACTCTAAGTAGTTGTTTTTTGTAGTGTTCACATGGTGGTTGTCTTGCTGGAGAGGGTATCTGTGGAGACCCTCGTACTGCTGTACAGGAGGTGCTGTTCCTTGCATTTTGACCCAACTGAAATCCTGGTGGCTGGAATGTCAAAGAATGTCTCAGGCCAGGAAAGCAATGTGCTTTTGTATTTTTATTTAACAGCAGCATTAATGAGTAAATCAGTGGCTTTGGGCATGCTCTGCTGGTTTAGTGTGGAGTGGGCACATGGAACGTTGGCACTAGGTAGCCCCAAAACTTCAATTTTATTTATTTATTTATTTTATTTTTATTTTTATTTTTTATTTATTTATTTATTTATTTTTTGAGTTGGAGTCTCACTCTGTCGCCCAGACTGGAGTGCAGTGGCCGCTCCCGGCCACCGCAGCCTCGACCTGCTGGGCTCCGGTGATCCTTCCACCTCAGCCTTCCAAGTAGCTGGAATTACAGGCATGCGCTACCACGCCCGGCTGATTTTTTCATTTATTGTAGAGATGAGGTCTCGCTGCCCAGGCGGGTCTCGAACCCGTGGGCTTAAGCAATCCACTCACCTCAGCCTCCCAAAGGCGCGGGATTATAGGCTGAGCCACCGAGCCTGGCAAAACTTCAATTTTAAAGTGATTGGGGAAAACTGGATTCCAGTGGCACCTGGGCTGGGGCTCAGGGGCTGTTTCTGCTGTGCATTACGACATGTTTGTTTTGTGATTTAACACAGATGCTGTTTAGGCTGAGGCCATGGCCTGGTGGACCTGTAGTCCTGGCCTCTTATCATCTTGTCGGGTGACCACTGGAAACTCAGCAACAGGGCCTGGAGGCTTTGTCAGGGACATACAGGGGAAAGGCCCCTGAAATGAGAGGAGGCTGGATGGCAAGAGGCCACCTGCAGAGGCTGGACTCCGCTCTCACTGTGGTGGCTGCAGGAACTGGCGTCTCGGGTTCTTGTGTAGCTCTGTGTGAGGGCTTGTCTGTTCCACTTCAGATTTAAAGAAGGTACTGGTCTCTGTCATTGGTGGTTCTGTCTTTGTCAAGCGGGGGTTGCTGTAAGTTCCCAGATTCCCTTTGAAAGCTACTGGGCATTGGTGATAAGGCTGTTTCCTCTCATAGGTAAGACACACTCAGTCCTGGCCCTGCCTTTCCAGCCCATGGGTGGGTGGGCTTCGTTGGACCCTCCGAAGGTCTCTGGGTCTCCTTGTGTCCCCTGCCATCCACCTCTGTCTCTGTGCCAGCTCTCTGTAGGAGGATAGCATTGGGTGGACAGAATTGTGCAGATCTGCAGAGGAGACCCAGGCCTGGAGGCTGAGGAGGGCATTTGTGTGCATCCTGCAGCAGACATGAGGCGATTTTGTTTAGCACCCTTTGGTGTCCCTGGTCTAAGGATGAAGCAGAAGTTGAGGTTGGCCATGAAGGTGTGGGTCCCATGGCCTTATAGCTGCCTGTCTGTCTTCCCACGTACTCCATGCCCTCAGGTCCCCTCCAGGTGGGTTCCTGTCAGCAGCTCTGGGCCTGGCTGCCCCCCTTGTTGGGGGTCCACATGTCTAGGAGAGGTGTTACCTGCACCCAATTGTAGCAGGATGAAGATGCAGACATAGTGGGAGGGGCAGGGAGGGAGCCCCAGCAGCAACTCCACAAAGGCCAGGGGTGAGCTCGGACCAGGCTCTGAGGGAGGGGCAAGGTTTTCATTTTCTGATGGAGAGTTTATTTTTTAAAATAGACTCATGCGTATGAAGCCGGGCTCGGTGGCTCAGCCTGTAATCCCAGCACTTTGGGAGGCTGAGGTGAGTGGATTTCCTGAGTCCGTGGGTTTGTGACCCACCTGGGCAACTTGGTGAGACCTTATCTCTACATAAAATAAAAACTTAGGCTGGGCTCAGTAGCTCAGCCTGTAATCCCGCGCCTTTGGGAGGCTGAGGTGAGTGGATTGCCTGAACCTGCAGGTTCAAGACCCGCCTGGGCAGCGAGACCTCATCTCTACAATAAATCAAAAAATCAGCCGGGTGTGGTAGCGCGCGCCTGTAGTTCCAGCTACTTGGAAGGCTGAGGTGGAAGGATCGCCGGAGTCCAGCAGGTCGAGGTTGCGGTGGCCGGGAGCGGCCACTGCACTCGAGTCTGGGCGACAGAGTGAGACTGCAACTCAAAAAAAAAGAAAAAAAAGAAAAAAAAAAATTAACTGGGTGTGGTAGTGCATGCCTGTAGTTCCAGCTACTTGGAAGGCTGAGGCGGAAGGATTGCCGGAGTCCAGCAGGTCGAGGCTGCGGTGGCCGGGAGCGGCCACTGCACTCCAGTCTGGGCGACAGAGTGAGACTCCAACTCAGAAACAAAGCAAAACAAAAAAACAAAATACACATGAAAATGGGAGTATGATACGGTTTAGTCACCGATTTGATGCGTGATGACACCCAAATCTTTTAGTACACGTTTCCCCAATACAGGATGTTCTTCTCTGTCACTCCCCTCTAGTGTCCACACTGGGTGGGGGGCCTTGATGCACCACCACCTTCCAGCGTCCACACTGGATGTTGGCCTTGACACACCACTACCCTCTGTGTCCATACTGGTTGGCGACCTTGAGGCACCACCCCCTTCCAGCATCCACACTGAGTGGTGGCATTGATGCAGCACCACCGTCCAGTGTCTACATTGGGTTATGTCCTTGATGCATCACCACTGACCAGTCCTGACCCTAGACATCTCCCCAACCATCTTATTGTCATCCTCTTAGAACATGAGCCTCGGAATCTGCCTCCCTATGCCAAATTCTGTGACCCAGACCCCCTAGAGATGAATACCAGTGAGGCGCTGTGGTTTCTCAGGCTCCCTGGCAGTTGGTGCCGCTCCTTCTCTTCTACTCACTTGCCTTCATGGTTGCTGTGAGTTTCTGGGGATGTAAATGCTTCATTCAATGAGCAGACTGTTCCTTATGTCCTCATCATCTAGAACAGACCATGTTGTGTTTGAAAAGGATATGGGGATTTGGAAACACAGCATTTTTATTTAATTAGTAATCGCTGAAACCTCTCTGGTTCTTGGGAAAGCTATTTTTCGGACTAATAGGGTCCCAGCTGAGGGGAGATGGCTTTGGTTGCCCGCCAGCTTTTCTCTCATTTAATTTCTTCTCTCCACTCGTAAGGATCATGTTGTGCTGCTGGGATTACTCCCTCCGTCAACCATCTAGTGTTCTTCCTGCTTCTGTAGCCTAATTGCCTGACCAGGAAGTTTAGAATTCTTAAATGACCTGTCTTTCCCTTGTTGGTTTAAAAAGACAGAAAGAATGTAGAAGATTGCTATTGCTGCCTGTCTAGAGCTGTCACTTATCCTGGGTCTGTCGTTCTGGATAGTCTATGGCCCTGGAGGGTCTCCAGGCCCTGGAGGGTCTGTGATCCCTGGAGAGTCTGTGGTCTCTGGAAGGTCTGCAGGCCCTGAAGGATCTGTGGACCTTGAAGAGTCTATGGTCCCTGGAGGGTCTGCAGGCCCTGGGGGATCTGCAGTCCTTGGAGGCTCTGTGGACCCTGGGAGTCTGTAGCCCTGGAGGGTCTGTGGTCCCTGAAGGGTCTGCGGGTCCTGGGGGTCTGTGGTCCCTGGAAGGCCTGTGACCCTGGAGGTTCTGTGGGCCCTGGAGGGTCGGTGGCCCTGGAGAGTCTATGATCCCTGGAGGGTCTGTGGCTCCTAGAGGGCCTGTCATTCTGGAGATTCACTGTGGGTAGCTCTATGCTATGTCATGCACTTGCACACTTTTAGTTATCTGCTCAGTGTCCCTCCCTGTCCCCTGCTGCTGACCTGTCCCCAGTTCTTGTCCCCCACATGCGCTGGAATTGTTTTTCCCAGAGAGTGACCTTGAATTACCCTGGGCTGGAGTGAGCTCCCATAGGCACCTAAAAACTCTTAATCTCGTTCTCACTGGAGGCATGGGTCACTCCAGGCCTATGGGGTGGTCCTCTCCATGGGATTTCCAGGAAGTAGACCCCAGGAGTCAGATCACTGAAGCTGTCTATAGGGAATTCCTCTCCGTGGTTCCAGAGTCACAGGTGAGGAGGAAGGTTCAGGCAGCAGCTGGTCTTCCAATCTAGTGAAGGTCCCTCCTACCCCAGAGTCTTGTGTCCATAGTGTCCAGTGATTCATTCGTGCCACGAGGCCTGTGAGTCGCAGTGACAGGTACAGAGATGCTCCTGGGCCTCAGAGGCTGGTGGCTGTGGGTCTACTATAGGGTGAGTCAGAGTGTTGGGTGGGAAGGTATCCTCCCACTCTGTTAGGAGTGACCCTACTCATGAGGACATTAGCTGTGCTGTGACTCAGGTGTCTGGCCCTAATCCCAAGAAGCAGCCCCACTCCACCTCCCTTGGCAGCCGAGTCCTGCTGGACCGTGCTTCCTTCTGGCATCGGTTGCGTGTGGCCCTGGCCAGTACTATATCAGCATTCACCTCCCTTCCCCAACCCCTCCCACCCCGGGTGGGTGCCTGTGGCCAGGGGACTTGGCTCTGGCTGTATCTACTTCTGACACAGCTCTGAGCCTCTTCAGTGACAAAAGAAAGCTGCCACGTGACTAGCGTGATCTCGGTGTGACGGTGCTTCTGGGGGATGTGGATTTCTCATGAGGACAGACTCCCCAGGGGTGGCCTTGCCTTGGGATAGATGGTGTCTCACTCCATTGCCCAGGCTGGAGTGCAGTGGCATGAGGGCTTAGGTGATGCTTCCACCTCAACCTTTCAAGTAGCCGGAACTATAGGTGCACGCTACCATGCCCGGTGAATTTTTTGGTTTATTGTAGAGATGAGGTCTTGCGATGATGTCCAGGCTGGTCTTGAATCCGTGGGCTCAGGCAGTCCTCTCACCTCGGCCTCCCAAAGTGCTGGGATTACAGGTTGGAGTCCCTGTGCCCAGCCTAGCAGCTTTTCAACCTCATCTCAGACACTGCGATGCTGCTACTCTGGTGGGGGCTGGTGTGAGCTCGTCCTCCCTGTGAGGGGCCCAGATGCTGCAGACTCTCATGAGGGGCTCCGAAGAGCTGGGACCTGGCATCACCTTGGAACACACATGCAGACAAGCCGGTCCTGGTGGGAAAACGTCCCTCTTCTCTCGTGCTCTTGTTATTTGTCTCTAAGAGCGCGGGAAGGACTTCAACTGAACTGGCATGGACAGGCCACACGAGGGCGCCTACAGGCCGCCGATCTTGGAAGAGCCTGCCAGTTGCTTGCTAGAGCCTTGGTTGTGTAACTAACTGTCCTGTCACAGATGGGGTCTTGCTTCTGTGGGGAGCTGGTCAGGAAACAGCCCAAGAGGGACAGAAACATCTGCTCGGTCTTGGTTTCTCCTGTTCCTGGATCATTGGATGGTCCAGGGTACCTGTTACTATATTTGGGAGGGAATGTAGAACCTAGAGACGCTATCCTCACTGTCCTCAGTGGCTTTTCTAGTTACAGCCCTGCCACAGACAGGCTGACAGGCCTGTGGGATGTTGATGTCCTTATGGAGGCAGAGGTGGAGCTGGGACTGGACCCTGGCCCAGGCCTTCTGTGGCCTCATGAGACCCCACAAGAGCACTTTGTGCAAATGGGGCCCTGCAGTGACAAGAAGGTCCACTTGACATCAGACCTCTGAGAGGCATTGGCAGCATGGCAGAGAGATGAACAAGTGAGATCACAGAATCCGTGACAGTGGACAGGCCCTACCAGTGCACATGCCTGGCTGGGCACAGGTGCAAGGAAGGCTCTGTGTCCCCTTCTAGCTGGTCTGTGGGGCACACCTGTAGCCGTTGCTAGCAATCTTCTTTTCTCTCTTAAACAGGATGCTCACAATCTGAGAACCTGGATAGGGTCACACTAAGATTGATGGGGGATTGTGTATTTGTTTAAGAAGCCAATTCTGCCGGTACAGTTGACATACAGTGAAATGCTCCCTTTAAGTTCAGAATTGTCTTCTAGGACGGGGTGGGGGGGGGTGGCAGCTTTTGCAGGATTGGGGTTCTTGAACTTGTGAATATGGGGATGTGCCTCTTCGGCCCTTTGTCGGTTGCATGTTCCATGTCCTCATGTGTGGCCTGTGACAACAGCGACTCGGCCCTGACCCCGTGAAGCCACGTCCAGGATGACTTTTCAGAGTCGTTTGACTCGCAGGTCTGAGGGGTTCCATCTGGAGGGGTCTGCTGCTGTTCCTGGTGTCTCTTGTGAACAGAAGTGTCAGATGGCACATATTGGCAGATTTGCTCCCTGGACTCTCCCCATCTGAAAGTGAAGGTCTTGGGATTCAAGGTTCTTGGATTCTGTCCAGCTCTGAGGAGCTGTAGCTCCTGCATAGAGGGTTGGAGGATCTGAGGCCCAAGGCAGATACAAGACTTCATGGTTACTTCTTTCCCTAGCGCACAGAGGCACACACCACCCGCTAGGTAGTAGTCACTGACGTCCTGACATCCTCTCACAGAGCATGAATGAGCAAGAAGGTGCCACACAGTCTGGCTGCAGGTGCCCGTGTCCATTCTGGTGTCCACACCAACATTCACATGGGCATTTGGGGACCCCCTTGGTCTGTGGGGTCAGACTGTCACTCAGGTGGCTGAGGCCTGTGTATGCATCCCCAGGAGAGGCAGAGGGTGTGGATGGGGACCTCATAAGACTCTTCTGTACAGATGTGCTGTGGCCCCATGAGATCCCATAAGACCCCTCTGTGCGACATACTGGCCCTGCAGGAACAGGAAGGCCTGCTTGACATTAGACCTCTGGGTGGTGTGCCATTGACGACACTCCA
This sequence comes from Carlito syrichta, assembly GCF_000164805.1. Classification (NCBI taxonomy): domain Eukaryota; kingdom Metazoa; phylum Chordata; class Mammalia; order Primates; family Tarsiidae; genus Carlito; species Carlito syrichta. The sequence continues at coordinate 213,609 of NW_007044728.1, forward strand.
TTTACTAGTAATGATCGTAGTTTTCATGCAATTATCATCCAGATAATATTTAATAACACAGCCATCACACTGCCTATGGGGGCAGGACTGTCTCAAGGTCATATGACCCATCTCAAGCTCACACAGCCCCTCTCAAGGCCACAGACTTGTCTCAAGGTCATCCAGCCAATCTCAGGATCATGTGGCCTGTCTCAAGGTCACATGGCTCATCTCAAAGTCATAGGGCCATCTTAAAGCCACTTAGCCTGATTCAGGTCACAGGGTTGCCTCACATGGCCTGTCTCAGGGTTACACAGCCCAACCCAAGTTGGGCTTACACAGTTGGGGAGTATTCCCTTCGGCCTCCAGGCCTCATTCTCTCTGGTCCTCAGGTCTGCAGATGTGGCATGAGGACCTGGACCCCCTTCGAGGGAGGAGACTGTACCTCGTGGTCCTCTGTGTAGGTTATAGGGAGTTCAGGTGTTGACTTAGAAGCTCCTGTGGAGAAGGGGCCAGGTGCCTGCAGATGTGTCTGCCAGACACAGGGAGCATCCAGGGGCTGTAGGAGTGAAGCAGCCTCAGACAGGTCAGCCCATTCCTTACTGAGGCCTTCAGAACCTTTACAGGCCTGGGACAGTTTTGGGCCTAAGTGCTCTGAGGGACATCAGGCCTGGCCTGCTGCCACATGGCTGCCTCATCCATTCAGAGTAAAACCCAAAAGGAGCACCAGCCACTGGTCTTGCAGGCCCCACTGCCCCCTGTGAAGTGGGGTGCCCCACTCACAGTGTAGGGTACAGAAGCCATGTGTGTCTGAGCCCCCTGCACACCTGGTTGTCTTGTCCATACCACTTGCTTGCTGTGGTGTGGCTGAGGCAGGGCTGGCCGGGGGGACCCAACTCTCCCCATCATCTGTGTGGGGAGAGCCCTTGTGAACAACTATCTGCCAGTGGCTGTGGCTGAGGAGATGGCATGGGTGCCTCTATCTCCTGAGTTGTCACCCAATGAGAAAGGAAACAAAGCCTGTTCCTTGAAAGAATTCGTGGGTTCATGGTCATCAAAGAAAGAAGCCTCAGGTGTTTTGCTTTGCTCTCAGGTCACCAACAGGGTGGGTTCACATGGCTCATGTGGGCATTGGGCAGTGCCAGCTCTTCCCAGCTCTGTGGCTGTGTTGGGAAGACCACTTCGGCTTCCGAGGGGACTCACTCTCAGGTGGGAGCAGGTGAGCTCTCATTCTGGGAGTGACCAAAGTGACTCTGGCATGTGCTTGTGCTTGGGGCAGTGATGCTGGATCTGTCTTCGAGAAGACCTGCTTGACCAGACCTCCTGCCTCTGCCCTCTGGTACAGGGGGCGGTATGACGGGTAGGATGGCCCACAGCCCGAGACCCTGTGGGAGTTCAGGTGACCCCAGGGTCACCCCTGAGGAAGGAGACACCTGTGGGTAGGATGGGATGGAGTGGACACATTCAGGCCTCTGCCATCAATGAGTGGCCACAGACCCTGGGCTGAAGGTCTTGGTCCCTCCAGCAAGATCCCTGGGCTGGAGGCCTCCGTCCCTGTGACTGTGAGATCCTGGGGCTGGAGGCCTGGGTCCCTGGGGCTATGAGCCTCCCCAGGCTTGAGGCCTTGATCCTTGAGGCTGAGAAACCTGTGACTGTGATATCCCAGGGGCCAGAGGCCTTGGTCCCTGCGGCTTGAGCCCCCCTAGGCTGGAGGCCTCAGTTCATCTGGCTGCAAGACCCCTGAGCCAGAGCCTTAGTCCTTCTGGATGTCTATCTGGATGGAAGACTTTGTTCTCGTGTACAGAAACAGTTCAAAACAAGACTCATATTTGCCCCCTTAACTGACAACCTCCCCTGGTGGTCTCTGTCTCTAATGTTGCAGCTTCTGGGGCCCAGTTGAAACCCTGAGCTGGGGGTGGCCTGTGAACAGGACAGAGACATGATGTTCACAGTGGGCAGGTTGGAAGTGGCTCTCATGGCTCCCAGCCCCTCTCTTAGTGCCACCATGAAGCTTATGCAGCCTCCCTGCTCTGCCAGTAACCAGGAGCTTAGTCCCATGCCCCTGGGGTGGGAGGGGATGAGGAGATGAGGGTGTAATCCGGTGTGTCCCCTCCTGGCACTGCTCTTCTCCGTCCGAGTCCTGACACTCTTCTGGAAGCTCTGTTCATGCGTGGCCTTGCTGTGGGGAAGCTGGTGGCACCAGCCTTCGTGTACCTTCCGACGGGCAGAAGGTGGACTATACAGAGCCTCCTGTGGGTCTATGCAGGCATTTCTGGCATGTTGAGGATGGTCAAGCTTTCTCTCTGGGTGACAGGCAGCAGCCTTGTCTCTGTCAGGGCCGGGAGGGCTTGGTTTCTAGATGCCTGCCCAGAGGTCCTCCTGGAGCTGTTCCCACCCAGCTGATGCCCCTGCAACCCAACCACCTGGACCACAGGTGTGTGTCTGGCCCAGGTGCCGGTGTGGACCTGCCCCTGTGGGCAGCTGGCATCCCCCAGGCATTGCGGCAGCACCTGGAGTTGTTCCTTGCCCCAAGCCTTTCACCCCTGTTTCCCAGGTGTTGGGTATCTCCAGGGCCCATTGATGCTTGAGTCTGAACACACCCTGCCACCAAGGCCTCAGCCACGCGACCTCTTCCTGTCCATTACCTTCCTGAGTGTCCTTATTCCTATGGGTCAGGACAGCTCCCAGGATGTTTGGGCATCCCTTTGGTTACTCCTGTCTTGTTCTGGAGCTGCCTCAGCTCAGATCCCTGCCTGGGATGTGGGATCTCTTGTGATCTTGTCTCCCCCTCCCCGCCTCCGGCAGATGATGTTTGCGGCAGTGCCTGGATCTCACTTGATGGGATTTAGCATGTGCAGTGCCCAAGTATCCCTTGACCATGCCCCAGGTGTCCCATGAATATGAATCACGTCCCAAGTATCCCTCGAGCTGGACTGTGCCCCAGGTGTACCTCGACTGGATCATGCCTCAGGTGTCCCTCAAGTGTAAACCATGCCCAGGTATCCCTTGAATGTAGTCTGTGCCCCAGGTGTGCCATGAATGTGGACCGCACCCCAGGTGTGCCTCAATGGACCAGGCCCTAGGTATGCCTTGAGCATGGATTGTACCCTAGGTGTCTGTCGAATGTGGACCATGCTCCAGGTGTGTCTCGAATGGACTGGGCCCTAGGTGTGCCATGAAGCAACTGGACCCTAGGTGTGCCTCGAACATGGATTGTACCCTATGTGTCCCTTGAATGTGGACTGTGCTCCAGATCTCAAGGACTTAGCTCAAGAAGAGGAATATGAAGTAGCTTGGTGTCTTTTACTTTGATCTGTTGTCTAAATGATCATATTTTGGATGCATTGGGTTAAATGAAATACACGATTAACATTACTTGAATGGCAGGCCAGAAAATATCAAATAGGAGTGTGACTTTGTTGCATATTTTTGGATGTCGTGGGCCCAGGTCTCCTCTGGACTTGTGTGGTTGTCTGTTTCTTCTGACCTCCCCTCAGTCCCAGATGCTGCCCAGGACATGCATTGAAGCTGCCTACCCTGGGGCCTGCTGAGGCACCTGTACTCTTCTGCCTGTTGGATTGTGCTGCCCATGTCCTAGGTGTCCCAGAGCTTAAGGTGCTTAGTGTGACAGTCCTCAAGCTATGTCTTCTCGTGGCCATACTGTGGCTCTCAGGGTAGGGACTGTCCTGCGCCTTCCATAACTGAATTTGCTGCACAGGCACTTTCTCAGAATCTGTTTTCCCCTTTAATGTTTTTGTTTTTTTTTCAACTTTCTCTATCGTGGTGAAATGCACATAAAATTTGCCATCGATACTATTTGTAATCATCGAGTTAGTTGAGTGTTGTTAAATGCGTTTGTACTGTGTAGCCATTACTGCCATCCCTTTCCATGATGCTTCTTGTCTTATAAAGCCAAAACTCTGTCCCCATAAACCCCAACTTCCTCTTCCCCTCTGTCAGCCCCAGAATTCTGTCTGCTTTCTGTCTGAATTGAGTTGACAGTGCTAGGGACCTCATGTGAGGATTTATGTTTTTTTGACTTATTTCGCTCAGCAGAATGTCCTCAAGGTCTATCATGCTGTAGCCTATGTCAGAATTGCCTTCTTTCTGAGGCTGACATCCCATTGTGGATATATCCTACATTTCATGTTCCACTCATCCGTTGTGCACATATGGGTTATTTCTGCCTTTTGACTATTGTGAGGTGTGCTGCTGTGTACATGGGTGTGCACATGTCAACCCAAGTCCCTGCTTTTAATCTTTAGAATATGTACTTAGATCTGGAATTGCCGGATCACATGGTAATTCTGTGTGTAGTTTTTTGGAGGACTGTTCTCCATAGCAGCTCCACCATTTTACTGGCTTACCAACAGTGCACAAGGATTGCAGTTTCTCCATCTTCTTGCCAAAACTTATTTTCAGTTATTTGGATAGTGGCCACCCTAAAGGGTGTGAAGTGGTGTCTCCATGTGGTTTTGATTTGCCTTTCCCTGATGACAAGTGATGTTAAACTTCTTTTCATGTGCTTGTTGGCCATTTGTGTATCTTCTTTGGAGAAAAATCTATTCAAGCTTTGCCAATTTTTGAATCACATTGTCTGGTTGTTGTTGTTGAGTTGTAAGAGCTCTTTATATATTCTGGGCATCAATTTCTTATCAGATATGTGATTTGCAGATGTTTTCTTTCATTCCATGGGCGGTCTTTTAATTTTGTTGATTTTTGTCTTTTGAAACACAGAAGTTTTAAACTTTGATGAAGTCCCGTGTTTCTGTTTTTTCTTTTGTTGCCTGTGCTTTTGGTGTTATAGCCAAGAAGTCATTGACAAATTCAGTGTCATGAAGCTTTTCTCCATTTTTTTCTAAGAGTTTTGTAGTTTTAGGTCTTTGATCAATTTTGAGTTAAGTTTTGTGTATGGCATAAGGTAAGTATCCGAGTTCATTTTTTAAAAAAAGATACTGTTTAATAAGGGCTTTTTGTTAATCATTTGCCATTTGACTCCCTCCCGGAGAACTTAAAACAGAAAAATCTCCCACAGACTGACTCAGACCAGTTTTCCCAAGTCCCTTGAGCCCTCACCCAGTGTCCTGTATCTGCAGCTCTCCTCATACTGACCTTGACATCTCACTCAGTTCATGTCTTCTCACTCTGACCTTAACCTCTCACTCGGTTCATGTCTCCTCTGACCTTGACCTCTCAGTTCATTTTTTGTCATTCTGACCTTGACCTCTCACTCAGTACCTTTCTCCTCTCTCTGACTTTGACCTCTTACTTGGCTCATGTCTCCTCTGACCTTGACCTCTCAGTTCATTTGTCCTCACTCTGACCTTAACCTCTCACTTGACTCATGTCTCCTCACACTGACCTTGACCTCCCACTTAGTTCATGTCTCTTCATTCTAATCTTCACCCGCACACCAAGTGAGTGTCTTTCTTCACCCAGATCCTGAACTATGCACACAGCTGAGGTTGCTCTCTTCCTATTACCCTAGACTTCGACCCTCACCACTTCTGGCAGTGGAGCAGCTTTGCAGACTACGTGCAGTGTGTCCTGGCCTTCACAGGTGTGGCGGGCTACGTCACGTACCTGTCCATCGACTCGGCCCTGTTCGTGGAGACTCTGGGCTTCCTGGCCGTGCTGACTGAGGCCATGCTGGGGGTGCCGCAGCTCTACCGCAACCACCGCCACCGGTCCACAGAGGGCATGAGGTAGGATGGGGTGTGTCGCCGTGGATATTCCCATTAGCACCTGAGATACTTTCCATGTGCCCACAAATTTAGTTAAAAACAGCCCGTATAGCCGGGCTCAGTGGCTCAGCCTGTAATCCCGTGCCTTTGGGAGGCTGAGTTGAGTGGATTGCCTGAGCCCGCAGGTTCGAGACCCGCCTGGGCAACAAGACCTCATCTCTACAATAAATCAAAAAATCAGCTGGGCGTGGTAGTGCATGCCTGTAATTCCGGCTACTTGGAAGGCTGAGGTGGAAGGATCGCCGGAGCCCAGCAGGTCGAGACTGCGGTGGCCGGGGGCGGCCACTGCACTCCAGTCTGGGTGACAGAGTGAGACTCCAACTCAAAACAAACAAACAAACAAAAAACACCAAAAAACCCAGCCCATATGTATCTCGCTACCTACTTTTCTATCTTGATTTATAAAACTGCCATTTATTGAACAAGTTAGGTGTTAAGCCTTTTGCCTCTTGTCTGAGCAGATATGTTTGTGTGTGACAGGTGAGGGGGCAGCTGAGACCCTCCCGCAATGCACACGACCCATCATAGGATTTGAGAGCTGCTCCCTCCGTGCCACCGAGGTGGAAGATTCTGAATGGAAGGGAGGTGCTGAGTGCAGGATGGGTAGGGCAGAAGAACAGGCTCAGTCCAGAGAGTGAGCAGATGTGCAGGCTGCCAGTCCAGCCAGAGGCAGGGTGGGACAGGTTTGGCAGGAAAGATTGTCTGGGACCTACCTGTGGCTGCTGTCCTCTGACTCTTCTGCATTGGCGCCAGCCGTGGCTCCAGCCTCCAGAGTGTGTGGCAGAAGGCTGGGGAGGCTGGAGTTCAGAACTTCAGACTATGCCAGGGCACACTGTGCCAGTGTGTGCTTAGATGCCTCTACGGTGACTTCTGGTCTCTGGGGACCATGGAGTGAGCATGTTTCCTATGGGCCCATGCCAGGTCCTTGATGGGAACAGTGTTGCAGAAAAAACAGGTCAAAGTGCTGTGAAGGGGGAACAGCACAGCCTTGCCTCTTGCTCTTGGAACCTAGTTCTCACTGAGGACACCCCCTAGTGTCCAAGTCTTACTGAGAACAGCCTCTGGTGCCCATATCTCACTGAGGACACTCCCTAGTACCCACATCTCACTGAGGATGTCCTCTTAGTACCTGAGGATGTCCTCCAGCGCCCACGTCTTGCTGAAGATGCCCCTCCAGTGCCCATGTCTTGCTGAGGACTCCCCTTACAGTGCCCACATCTCTTTGAGGATTCTTCTCAGCGTCCACATCTCACTGAGGACGTGCCTGCCCCGGTGCCCATGTCTCCCTGAGGACACCCTCCCAACACCTACATCTCGCTGAGGATGTCCCACGTCTTGCTGAGGACACCTTCCGCTGTTCATGGCTCACTGAGGATGTGTTTTTAACTGTTCTCTCACCCACAATAAGCAACACAGAGACTCTGTGAGCAAATGTGTGGGGTGTCTCCAGCAATAGTCGGTTCTGCAGGGACCTCAGCTGGGCATCTTCTGGTTCACTTCGGTTCTGACATGTCTACCTGGAGATGGCGCTAGTCCCCAAGGCAAATGCTCAACCTCTGAGACTGCTCCCACCTTCAGACACCAGTTGCAAGTCCAGGCCTTCAGACTTCTGATGACTGTCTGTAAATCAAAGTTCCCATGACTCAGAGATCTGCAGCCCTCAGCTTCAGGCCTGACCCTGTTGCCCACCTCGGGGCTGCCTCCTCACGGTATTTATGCTGCCCAGCAGAGATGGAGCAGTGAAGTGGAAAAAGCTGAGGTTGCGGCTCCTATCTGGCCCAGGCCCCACAGATCTGTGATATCATCATCATCATCATCATCATAGTAGGAGTCTCACTCTGTTCCAGGCTGGAGTGCAGTGGCAGGCTCATGGCCATCGCAGCCTCGACCTGCTGGGCTCAGGTGATCCTTCGCCTCAGCCTTCCAAGTAGCTGGAACTACGGGCATGCACTACCATGCCCGGCTAATTTTTTTTGATTTATTGTAGAGATGAGGTCTCACCAAGTTGCCCCAGACAGTCCTGTCGCCTCCCACAGTGCTGGGATTACAGGCGTAAGCCACCATGTCTCTTAGGATCTGTGATATTATTATAGAGATATGGATATAGCTTGGTTTTCATCCACAATTTCTGGCTCATGCATGGCCTGAGAGAAGGTAGTGGGGACAGTTCTCACTGAACTAGAAACAAAACAAAACCACCCCAAGCCTAGGCCTTTCTGCTGTTCATCATTCGCCATCATTTCTGCTGTTCAGCCACAGTGTTCCGCCTTGGCTCTGGCCAAGGTTTCAGCATCACCCATGTGAATTCTGGGGGCCTGGTGGCTGTCCTTCCACAGTCTCAGATGCGCTTCAAAACCCCAGCTTTGGATGCCACGTAGCATTCATCTCCCACGCTTTCCCCCAGAGCTGATGAGCTGTGAAGGCAGGGCCTGGAGTCAGGTGGGGTGGGGGCACACACGAGTGCATTTACACACACACACACACACACACACACACACACACACACACACACACACACGGTGTTTCTCCCTTGGAGCAACGGCCAGAGGTACTTTTGAACAATGATTTCCCTTTTAAAAAATATTAAGTAGTTGTAGCTTCTGAGCCAGTAACAAAAATGATGAAGCTTTTGAAACAACCCTGCTAATTAACATGGCAAGCTCTGAAAGGCGTGTCCTGGGAGAATATTTGCTTTATTCTTCCCAGGTTTTACTAGCTCTGAAGACAGTTCCCTAACAAGTCATTATGGAGCACGGGGGTGGGCAGGTGGGTGTCAGAGCTAGGAGGAGCTGTTAAAAACCTCTCAACACTGGAGCATGTCATTACTGAGGAGTGGGTGAGGAACGAGCTAGGGAAGCCACTGGGAACACAAGACATAAGGCAGAGGCGTTTCAGAAGAGCCCTGGTGGTGAGTGACCGCAGCTGCTGTGGGAGGACAGGGGTAGGGGAGAAGCGGGGGTACAAAAACAGTCGAGCAGCTGTGATGTTGAAGAGGACACGGAGGCTCAAGCCACCTGCTGTGGTGGCAGGCAGTGGTGAGGGGACTTGAAGCACGCGTGTCCTCAGCTCTCAGGGCTGCCCATCAGCTGGACCCGGGGCTGTGTCTGGAAGCCCGGTTCTTGCTCTAACAGTGGAGCATGCTGCTGGATCGTCAGCCTCTTGGGGGGCAGAGCGTGTCGCCCCAGGGATGTCTTCGTCACCTGACCTCTGCTTGACGCGCAGTAGGCCCCAAGGGTTCTGTGAGTGCCATGAATGCACACACATGGCTATGGGATAAAGCAAGCTTGCACACACAATCCCAGCAGCCCAGAATAGCAGAAGGGCTCAGCAAAGCTCTGGAACATTAGGAATAGAACTTTGCCGAGATATAGCTCACATGCCCTACAGTCACCTGTTTAGGGTATACTACTTAGTGGATTCTAGGATAGCCACAGAGTTGTGTAGCCATCACCAGAGTCCAGCTTCAGAACATTTTCATCACCTCAGAAAGAAATGCCGTACACATTGGCAGTCATTCCCATTTGCCTCCAGTCTCCTCTGACCCAGCAACCACTAGTCTACTCTCTGTCTCCATGGATTTACTTTTTCTGGACATTTCATGTAAAAGGAATCATACACCATGTGGCCTTTTGTGTTTGGCTTCTTTCACTGGGCAACGAATGTGTTTTCAAGGGCCATGCATGTGATATAATGTGTCAGAGTTCATTCCTTTTTATATTATATTCCATCTCTTAGATATACCACATTTTGCTTATTCATACTTCAGTCAACAGTGGTTGTTCAACAGTGTCTATGCTAATATAAACACTGCTGTGTGAACATTCATGTACAGGTTTTTTTGTGGACATGTTTTCCTTTCTCTTGGGTGTATCTAGGATTGGAATTGTTGGTCACATGGTAACTATAATCATTTGAGGAGCTGCCAGACTGTTTTCCATAGTGACTGTACCAATCTCACATCCCACCAGAGTATGGGGGTTCTGATGTCTCCACAATCTTACCAACACCTGTCTGACTTTTAAAATGTATGCATCCCAGATGTGTGAAGTGGTGTCTCATTGTAGTTTTGAATTGCATTTCCCTCATGACCAGTGATGTGCAGGTCATGTGTTGATTGGCCACTGACATATCTTCTTTGGAGAACTGTCTGTTCAGACTCTTTGTCTATTTTAAAATTGGGTTATTTGATCTTTTAATTATTGAGTTGGCAGATATTTTAATATATTCTAGATAGTAGAACCTTGTTGGATATATGGTTTATAAATATTTTCTTCCGTTCTTTGGGTTATCTTTTCACTTTCTCAGTGGTGTCCTTTGCAGCACAAAATATTTTAGTTTTGATGAAGTCCAATGTATTCATTTTTTTTCCTTTTATCTCTAATGCTTTTAATGTTATAATGAAGAAATCTTTGCCTCACCCAAGGTCACAAAGATCTGTTCCTGTGGGACAAGGTTTGGGTGGATTTGAATCATGAGGGAGCTTTTGATAGGTTGGTGTCAGCTGCTGAGAGGTGGGGAGGAGGGTGTGGGGCAGGTACAGGGCACAGCCCATGTGGGCTCTTGGTGTGGGAGGTACAGCCTGTGTGGGCTTCTGGTGGGGAGGGGCACATCCTGTGTGGGCTCCTGGTGGGGGGGTGTGTAGCCTGTGTGGGGGTAGGGCATAGCCTGTGTGAACTCCTGGTGGTGAGGGGGGACAGCCCATGTGGGCTCCTGGTAAGGAGAGGTACTGTGGCAGGATGCGGCAAATGCTCAAATATATTTCTTGTATGATTGAGTGAATAAACACAGAAACATGTTCTGGTTCAGGATCAGCAGTTGGCCTCCTGGCAATCACTAGCCCAGGGTGGGAAAGGACTTGATAGCAGTTAAACGTATTTCCTTTTGAAAGGCAAGTTGCAACTTTAAAGACCCATCCGGGGTGCCAGGCAGGTTTTGTTTGGGAAAGGCCAAATGGCCCAAAGACTAGCCATTTAATGGATATGCAAAAAGAGTGGGTAATTCACAGACTTATCCAAAAACCCCCCTTCTGAAGTTGACAGTTTACAAGCCTGCAGTTCCTGGAAACCATTTGTTCTTTGAAAAATCTGATTTTGCTGAGTACAACCTTGTAAGATTCCAAAGGAAATATGTAATCACTCAACACGACCCCCTCCCTTACCTAAACAAGGGTATAAGACCCCAGGCCACCTGTTCTGGGGCGCTCGGTCTGGGCGCATTAGTTCCATTGAGCCCGCTGTGCTAGCCAGCGTAATAAAGTGCCACTTCCTATAATAGTCTCGGTGTCATGGTCTCTCTATTTTTCCCGCTACAGTACAGACTGTGTGGGCACCTGGGGGGTCGAGGTGCAGCCTGTGTGGGCTCCTGGTGGGGGCGGGGTGAAGAGGGGGCAGCCTGTGTGGGCTCCTAGTAGGGTCAAGGTGAAGTCCAAGTAGGTTTCTGTGTGGGCTCCTAGTTGGGGGGGGCACAGCTCACGTGGGCTCCTGGTAGAGGGGGCACAGCCTGTATAGGCTCCTGGTAGGGTTGGGGTATCACCACGAGAAGGGCAGGAGTTTGGCTCTCATCTCCAGGGTATGGGTGGAGAGTGTTGATGAAAAGATGCCAAACTCTAAGATATTTTAGGATGGCTTATTCTGGCCAACTTGAGGACTTAGACCTGTGGCCTACGTCCCCAGGAGGTCCTGAGAACGTGTGCCTCCTATGGTTGAATGGCAGCTTGGTTATATATAGTTCCGGAGGACAGATGGTACAAGAAGCCATAAATCAATACATGTGAGATTTGCACTGGTTCAGTCCAGGGAGGCGGAACTTTTCCAAGGGTTGAGAGGAGGCACAGGCTATAGGTGGATTCAAAGATTTTCTAACTGACAAGTAGTTAGCATAGTTATGGAAGGAAACTTGAAAGCAGTGAAGGAAAGAGCAGCTTGAAGAAGATAAGGGAGTAGAGTTTCTTGACTCGTAGATAAAGTTGTGTGGGTGGTGGTGGTAGACATCAGAAAGAACAGGCAATTGTTTTAAAAGATGCCAGAGTCCCCCAAAGACAGCTTCATAGGGTCATAAAATACTGATTTTTCCCTTCTTTATCTGCCAGAGTTGAGTTGGAGAGTACACTGCCAATGAAAAGGAAAAAAAATCAGTTTAGTCGACAGGAGAGAGGTATTCTCCACTACTACCCAGGGCCAGGCACAGGTATTTTAGGAGTGATCTGGCAGGCCAGTCAGGAGGAAAAATGCTGGAGCCAAGAATGAGGTCATGGAGGCCCAGATTAAAATAGTATGG